>NC_056737.1:1710233426-1710308426 GCF_019279795.1 Protopterus annectens
TATATATATATATATATACATTTACTGGCATTAATGGTGAGTTCACTAGTACTTTTCTATTTCTAGACCATCATGGTCATGACCATTGCTTAACCAGTGTTTTGCTAATTGAATTATGCATGGATTGACATGCAATACTTTTCATTTTTATGAGTACTACTTTATGTGGGATAGTGCTAAATATCCAAACATGAAAAGATAAACAGCCAGTCTTTCATTAAGTGCTGCTGTTACCTCTTTAAATAATGCCATAAGATTTAAAAGGCAGAGTTTTCTTAACAAACCCATAGTGTTCCACATTTATCAGATGCAGATCCCTCTGTCATTTTGGATAATCTCCTTTATGACTCTTCTTACATACAACATTGATCAGCTTGATTGATCCGAAAGGAATGTAGCAATGTTATTTTCAGGCAGATCATATATATGGCAACAAAAAGTATGAATAAAAATGTATAAGTGGGACAGCTATACAGCTAAATACGCTCACAGTAGTGCTTGTTTTTATGTTGTTTTATCTGAGTAAAATGTTTTACTATACAATGAGAATGACAATGTGTATTGTACCTTTCCATTTCATATTTGGAATATATGCAACAGCAAGATGATGTGTGAGTGTGTGCATGTGTGCATGAAACTAAAAGAAAATAAGGTATCTGCACCAGGGGCTGTTACCTGATGCATACCTCAAAAGCTTATCTTGAGACCATTATATTCTTTATAACATTAAATATGTGTGACTATGTCATGCCCTTGCAATGGATGCTGATGAAATTAATATATGGGTCATCTGCAGCAACTGCTCTGGCCTGGTTTGGACACTTTGTAATGGACTGAAGTTAGTAGAAATTAATGCTCTACCTTGCTGCCACAAAAACCATGAAGACCATGGCAACTCAAAGTGATTCTCTTTGGCATCATCTCAACGATGCAATCATTCAAAACCAGATTATCATGGTGAACACACTACAGTGCCAGCTTAATTTTTACATAATCATTCAGAATGACAAGCAGAATATTGCCAAAGCCATTAAAAGTATGGTCTGACTAGTGTTTGTTTGTGTCTTTCGGCTTTTCCCTGTTAGGGGTCGCCACAGTGGAACTCCGGTCCGCTAATGGTTGGCAGTAGATTTTTACGTGCTGCCTTGCCGGGCCTAAAATGAAGGAACGCCCATTCATGCATGTCGACACACAGCAGACGCTCTAACTGAGAATCGAATGGGCAACGTCTAACTGTGAGGCGACAACGCTACCGCAGCACCACCATCGCAGTATGGTCTGACTAGTCTGCTGTGCTGAAACTAATTTTCCATTTTATGGACACCTGTCCATTCCCACGAGTCTGTTGCTACCTAAACATCTCTGCATATACTGTGCACGACTCAGTACATCTGTCTTCTCCCTAGAGAAGTGGCACATTAGGTAGGATGAGGTTTGTAAACTTTTTCTAAAAGTTAACAGTCATGTTCCTGTGTTCCTTAAAGTACACAACACTGTTGACACCCCTGAGTTCCAGCTAGCAGAATGGAGAGATAGGCTGTTAGAGAGAATCTGCTACAGAAACTTCACAGATTTTCCTGTAGAGATGGCTTTTCACTTAACCCTTGTTGTGCAGGTTATTAGATCTTCTGACAAATTATTGTTTATAGTCTGTAGTGCAAGCATCAGCCTTGCTCAAAAGTCTAGCAGCAAAAAAAAAAAAATTCTGTACAATTTTGTTAGAGCATGTATAATGCAGAATAGTATGTGCATGTGAAAGCACCATTACAGCTTCTGTTTTATGTAATCTGGGCCCTTACTGAGCCTGAGAAGCACTGCAAACTATGTTATCTTAATCCTTCCCGTGTCTTTAGTTCTCTGTGAGTACAGTGCAGAGCGTATGCCTTCCTCAGTTCCTCCATGCCATTAATTTTCTCTTTCTGCTTCTTTTGTTCTTCATATATTCTTTTTTTAATGTCAATGTAATTTTAACTTTCATTTAGGAAAGTAGACTAACAATGTGGGTCATAGACAAAGACTCAAATCCAGTAAATTTGAAGAGCACATTAAAAGTGCAGGAAGTTGTATATAATAATTATACATTGCACAGTGTTTATAAGCATGAGTGTGTAGAGAAGGAATTATATTTTCATAACAGAAACTGGTAACCTTGCATTTACATTAGACTTAGCAGAACTTAGAATAACAACTGAAATACATGTCAGTGCCATCAGAACATAAAACCCTTTCTACTCTACTGACAGGGTTACAGAAGCAGGCAACAAACAAGATATAAAGTGGTATGGTAGCTATTAAGTATGGTTTGGGAGCTGCACTGATAAATGACGGAAGTGCAGTAGTTAATATTTTAAATTGGCTAACAGGAACAGTTTTGACAACATTTGAAGGAGGATAAAGTAAGTTTAAAAGTTACTGAAGCTGTGGAAGGGTATTCCAGAGTGCAGACATGTAATATGTGCAGTCTGATTGTTACCACTATACCACATTAGCTTTACAAATACATTGTATTCTGCATTTTTATTACAGTGCATACATTACTACACAGTCCCATTTTACTTGCTTGACAGACTTTTTTTGCACTTTTTGTGTTGATATAGATATTTATTGTTTGCAATTTATTCACCCTCTCAATATTTATTACTGCAATCTGTTCATTCTCCCACTACTATAATTATATACTTATGTAATTTTAACAATAGCAGTTTTTATACTGAAACTGATGTTTGTTCAGTTTTCCAGTATATGAGTCAGAAAAAAACAGTACTACCCTAATACAAAGTCCGTATACATAAAGTATGGATGTTAAAGGCCACTTGGCTACTAACCTCCTTTTGCCCATATGCCAGAATAGCTCCTGTCAAGTCCTTCAGCGTGTGTAGCTCCACTTGTGGGTGTGTTTTTTGCTGTCCATGCTGCTGCAAGAAAAATTCCTTTGTTTCTTTTTGCCAGGATGACAAAGCTAGGTCCTCAGAATACAGGACAAGTGGACCTTTCTTGGTGCTGTAGGTTTTTGCCAGAGCTGGATTCCATGCCTCATGCAAGCAACTTTCTTTGTTTGGGAGATTGTAGGTACCAAACGAATCTCCTGTGTAGAATACATTGTGGTGGATTCTCCAGTTAAAGTAATCCTAAAAGAAAAAAATAAAATAATATGTTGATAATAGTAGCTAAGACATCTATATAGATAACCATATCTTATAGAATGAAACCCAGTCCTGTAGTATTCTTTAGTGCAGTTGATAAAGGATAACAGTGCAATTTCAACAGGAATTAAGGTCTGTTGCCATACAAGATGTGATACCCTACTTCATTCTGCAGTGTGCTGCACACTACACAATTAAGCCTTCACCAGGTTCTCTGGTACTTAACCTTCTGGAACCATCCACTTAAACTGTAAGGCAACTCAAGCCTATCAAGTAGATTGATATTTTATTTCTGAACCCTAGACAAGGGGACAATAAATTAATTGTCACTGGGATACTGATTTGTACATATGGAGATCATTCTGCCTTATTGAAGTTCTTTTATTTACGTTCTCTTCCCCTTCATGCTTACCCACATCAGTATTGTTGCAATGTTACTCATAAACAGCAGATGGCAGTGCAGTAACATCAGTCACATTTATAACTTCCAACAAATGTTAGGCTTACTGATTTGTCTGGTTACCTCTCAAAATTCACTTAATTTCCACTGAGCACAACTGTAACAAAAAAAAAAAATAAATAAATAATAATAAATAAATACTTAGAGCATGCTGCTAAACCATCAAACTCCAGAATGTGGAACACTACTGCTCATAATGTGGAACAAATGGGCAAAATATGGACATCAACAAGGAAGCTCACATGATGAAAATGTGTTACTTTATATTTATAGAAAGTTCATGATGAAAATGTGTTACTTTATACTTATAAAAAGTTATATATTGATGAGTCAATACGATTCAATATTATTTACTATCAATATCAGTTAAAATTATTTTTAACACAGAATATGTGACAGTTACAGACATTTTAAAGGGGAACTGCCAGGAACATGGAGAAGACTCAGAATGAGGAACGTTCTTCATAAAGAGGCATACTTGAGAGGTATGATGGCACATCATAATTAATGTTTTGCATTATACACCTAATCATGCATAAAATGTAAAAGAAAAACTATATATATCTATATCGAATTTTGAGAGATGTGTGTGTGTGTGTGTGTATATAGTTTCATAGGTTCATACTAGGCTATCTGCCCTAGGGCATTTATAAGCCTAGCCAGTGTGTGTTTGGCTTTCGCCACCCATTTTAAATTAATTTTGCTATGCCCTTTTTCGAGGTTAGTATACTGTGCCTCTGTCTAACAGTGACACAGAAGTGATACCCGGGGTAAACCTACGATCTCCCATCCACTCATCAAGATTCCTCTTGAAGAGAGTCAATCAGGGACTCTGCCTAACCTGGACTGGGATTTTATTCCAGAGTGAAGGGAGCCTCTGGGATATGAATCTGTCCCTCCAGCATGTCCTATTTATTTCAGTGCTGAGGTTCAAGTCTCTTGAGCGCGTAGCTTGATGGGATTTGGATTTTCTGGGGTGCAGCATGTCCATTAATTCCGGGTTGGACATGGCTTTATACGTCAGGCACAGATCGCCTCTGAGCAGGCGGTATGCCACTGAGTAGAGCTGAAATTTCTTTAACCGGGCAGCATATGGCATCTGTTTGAGCCCTTTGATCCTCTTGGTGAGGTACTTTTGGGGTCTTTCCAGTTGCTGCAGGTGTCTGGTAAGGTACATCCCAAAAGAGGCATTGTACTCAATTATGGGCCTGATGAGGGATGAGTAAAGAGGCATGATGACCTTCCCTGATCTAGATGTGAATCCCTTCATGATTAGGTAGGCTATATAAAATGTTTTTCTAACCACTTTGGCCACGTGGTTGTCAAATGAGAGATTGCTATCAACTTGGGTCCCCAGGTCCCTAATTACTTCTTTTGTACTTAATGGATTACCACCTATGTGGTAATTTGTGGGCACTTTGTTTTTGCCAAAGGGGATGACTATACACTTTTTGGCATTTAGTTTGAGGCCATGGCTCTGGCACCAGTTGTCTGTTTCAATGAGGCCCTTTTGGAGGATGCTTGTGTCGGCTGGAAGGTCGATTATGGCACCCAGTTTGCAGTCATCTGTGAACTTGGTCAGCCACAGTCCTTCCGTGTTGGCCTGTACCTCCGAGAAATATATACCGAACAAGAGAGGTGCCAGGACTGAGCCTTGTGGGATGCCACTTGTAACTGGTTTGGAGTCTGACATGGCTCCAGCAATTCTAACCATGTGGGTTCTGTCCTTGAGCCAGTTTGCAACCCATCTAGTGACATAGGGGTTTATATTTAAGCTGGTGAGCTTATCTATAATGCCTGAGTGGGGTATTGTATCGAAGGCTTTTGCGAGGTCCAGGTAGGCTGTGTGGACCACCTCCCCCTCGTCAATGGCCTTGGTGACTGTTTCAAAGAAATCAACCAGGTTTAAGAGGAAGGATCTGCCCTTAACAAAGCCAAACTGGGTAGGATCCAGTGTCTGTAGGTCCCCAATATCTTTATTTATGAGGTCTATGATGATCCTTTCCATAGCTTTGCAGACCAAGCTAGTCAGGCTTATGGGGCGATAGTTTCCAGGATCCGTTGAGGCACCACTTTTGTGGAGAGGTACCACTGTTGCTGTACGCCACTCTTTGGGTACATATCCTGTAGTAAGGCTGAGATTGAACAGTAGTTTTATGTTTGGGTTTAGCTCTTCTTGGAGTTCATGTAGGACGCAGCCTGGGACACCGTCTGGTCCCATTGATGCTGTGTTTTTTGCTTTGGAGAGGGCAGCTCTTACCTGAGCATCTGAGATGTCAGGGGCAGCACTCTGCTGGGATAGATATTTGCCCTTTGGTGGGGGTTTGCTGAACCTGTCAGCTAGGATGTTGGCAATGCCTGTGGGTTTGGTGTATTTTTTGTCATTTTGGACTAATTCTGAGCATATCTGGGAATTCCCACCCAGGTTCCTAACATAACTAAAGAAAGCCTTGTGATTATCCTTAGTGTCCTGTGCAATTTTTCTCTCTAAGCTGGCCTTAGATGATTTTATAAGTGCCCGTAGTTTTTTGCTAATACTGATCAGAGATGCCTTCCCTTTTTGGGATTTTGCTCTATCATGTAGTAGCTTCCTCCTTCTATTGTATAGTTTGTTTATGGCTGGGGTCCACCAGACAGGACGTCTGCCTTTGGAGGATTGGGTCTTGGTTTTATTTGGGATTGCATGATCCATGCATTCCTGAAGGTGTTCATAGAATGCATTTATAAAGGATTCTGCGGTCTGGGCCGTATTTTCCACAGGCCCGGGGGCTTTGAAGGATTCCACCTTGGTTTTGAGGAGTGTGAAATTTGCTTTAGAGAAGTTTTTCACTGTGGTTTTCAGGGCAGGGGTGGAGGCGGGATGTGAATATTCAGTGAGATTAGTTTATGGTCTGATCTTACCAGTGGGGGATACACTTCTGGTCTGGAGCATAGAGTCCCCATGTTGGTAATGATCAGGTCCAGTATGTTTTCCCCTCTTGTGGGAGTGGTAACAAGTTGTTCCATAGCATTTGAGTTTATAAATTCCAGGAACCTTTGGGCTAGGGTGTTGGAGCTAGAGTAATGCTCCCAGTCTATGTTTGGGTAGTTGAAGTCGCCCAATATAATGGTGTTTGGAGAGACCTTCATATGTTCCAGTGTTCTCAGGAAGGCCGAGTGGGGTTCCTGGGTTTGGGAGGGTGGTCTGTAGCAGCCTATAAACTGGAAGGCAGTTCTACCCACTGTTAGTTGCACATGGATAGTATCTGATGCTTCGTGCTGTGCCACCAACCTGGAGGTGTGGGTATCTTTGACGAATATTAATACTCCCCCACCTTTTGTGGTTCAGTCCAAGTTTTGGGGCCGAAAAGCATGGTATGAGGTATAACCTGGTAGTGCTGGGGTGCTCTCGGGAGCCTTGAATCAGGTTTCTGTTACTGCACAGATATCGATGTTCTCCATGCTAAGGAGAGTTTCGAGTGCATGCATCTTGAGGTTTAGACTTCTGGCGTTGAGTAGCATTACTCTTAGTTTCTTATCCTTTGTGATATCTATGGAGGTGGGTTTGTCTTTTGAGCCTTGCCTTAAAAAGGCACTATGGGGGTAGCAAGAGCCTTTGCCAATATCCGAAAGCCCAGGGGTGACAGGTGCAAGCCGTCCCTAGCGAAGCATCGTGGCTTGTCGAGCATGTCATCCCAGGCTGACAGGCATTGGATCCCCTTTGAATGACACCAATACTTAAGCCAATTGTTGAAATTCATCATTTTGTCTTCATATTGTGGCATCATTCTTGGTGAGGGTAAGATGCTACTCAAGGTCAGGGTCATACCGGCCTGGGCTACATGCTCAGACAGCTCCTCTATGTCTCTTTTCTTGTAGTCCAGGGAGGTACGTCTCAGGTCATTCACACCAGCATGGACAATGACTGAGTCATATTTGTACTTGCCTTGGAGTGACCTGAGTGCTTGTGTTATGTGGCAGATGCTAGCGCCTGACAGGCAGCTCACCGTGACCTTCTCCTTGTTCAGCCTGGTGAGCAGGACGTCAGTGTGCCTGACGATATGCTCACCTATTACAAGTGTATCAGGTGTGTTGTTTAGCCTTAAGGGCTGTGACTGTTCGGCACACTGGCTTTGTAAGCTATGTGTTGCACGTGTTTTGTTTTGGGGTAGCGGTTGCTTGGGTGTCTGCTTTGGAGGTCTCTGCTGCTTAGGCAGGTTTTTATTTAGAGCCTCCGAGTATGTTTTTCTGTGTTTATGTGTTTGGCTTGCTGTCATGGTAGGTCTATGTGAGACTGGAACTGTAGTGAGTGTGGTTTCCTTTTCCTCCTGACTGGTTTCACCAGTACTGAGTTGAGAGAGCTTAGCCTCCAGTATGGCTATATGGTTGCATCTCTCACATGTGTTGGAATTTGTTGGGAGGAGGAGAGGGTTGTCTGTGTACATGAGGCAGTTGTAACATTGCTTCAAGATTCCCAGATTCACCAGCTGGACCGGAGAGGAGATTGACAACTGACCTTTGGACATGCTAGAATAGTATTGGGAATTCCTTTATAATTGAAAAAAAAGGGCCAATGGGGAACGAGGTACTCAAGGGGAATTTGTGAGGGTGTAGCGCTTTTGATATTTTAGTGCTGACTTATATAATTGCTTTAGTGAGCAAGTGCCAGGTAACCTAAATGCAATGTGTTACAGGTAACTTAAATGCAAAAACGACAAACAGTAACTTTCAAGTGAAACAAGGAAATAAGTACAGTAAGCAATGCAGATATCACTAGGGATCCACAGAAGCACTGAAAAGCTGCATTTTAGGTGGAATTAGCTTTTCAGGGAAATAACAAGCAAACAAACAACAAGCATACAAATAAAGCTAGATTCAGCAGGCCTGGATCTAGTCTATGCTGCAGCAAACAAGGTGTACCAATTTCAGTAAGAAACAGTTCAAATATGCAGGCACTATAAGCCTTTAACCAGAAATTCCCAGCTCAGAAGGGCAGAGTCCAGCCTTTCCTCCCACAAGAGTGCAGACCACGAACCTTCTTAATGTAAAATAACTGGCCTGAAGCCCAAGTGCTTAAACCAGAACTAATACACTTTTAGAATAACAAACACTGAGCCCTCAATCAGCAGTTCACAACTTAGAAGGATGTAAGCTACCTGTCCTGCCACCACAGTGCAGGCCACAAATCTTCCTATTGTAAAACAACTGGTCTGAAGCCCAAGTGCTTAATCCAAAAGACTTAGAATGATAGCTACACTTTAATCAAGTTACTACCAAGCAGTAATAGATACAATTGAATACTTTAAAGAATGCCTGGATTAGTGCTCAAGTTATATAAACAAAGCTAGATTCAGCAGGCCTGGATCTAGTCTATGCTACAGCAAACAAGGTGTACCAATTTCAGTAAGAAGCAGTTCAAATATGCAGGCACTATAAGCCTTTAACCAGAAATTCCCAGCTCAGAAGGGCAGAGTCCAGCCTCTTCTCCCACAAGAGTGCAGACCACGAACCCTTTTAATGTAAAATAACTGGCCTGGAGCCCAAGTGCTTAAACCAGAATTAATACACTTTTAGAATAACAGACACTGAGCCCTCAATCAGCAGTTCCAAACTTAGAAGGATGTAAGCTACCTGTTCTGCCACTACAGTGCAGACCACAAACCTTCTTAATGTAAAACAACTGGCCTGAAGCCCAAGTGCTTAAACCAGAATTAATACACTTTTAGAATAACAGACACTGAGCCCTCAATCAGCAGTTCCCAACGTAGAAGGATGTAAGCTACCTGTCCTGCCACCACAGTGCAGGCCACAAACCTAACTAATGTAAAACAACTGGTCTGAAGCCCAAGTGCTTAAACTAAAAGGCTTAGAATGAGTTACACCAAGCAGTAATAAATACAACTGAGTACTTTTAAGATGATGCAAAAGCAAAATAAAGTAGGAAGAAACACAAATACAGTAAAAGCAGATTTTGTTTGAGTATATATATATATATATATATATATATATATATATATATATATACTTTGAGTAAATATATATATATATAATTTTATATATATATATACACACACACACACACACACACACACACACACACATACACATATATGTGCATGTAGGTATGTGCATGTACACACACACACACACACACACACACACACACACACACACACACACACACACACACACACAGTCTCTTTTTTTATTTTCTCCAAATCTTTTGGGTTTCTAATACTATGATGGGAATGGACCCCATTCCTAAGTCAAAGTATGATCAAATTTCATGAAATTAGTATTGTTTCAATCTTTTATGTCAGCCAGAAGTGCTCTTCGCAGCACCTGCAATGTGCCCAGTAATGACTCCTTCTGCAATTTGTATGGAGTTACATGTATCAGTAACATATCTAAATACGATTGTAGATTCTTCTTTATAAGACTCTTTGCTCTTGCTACTATTGGAACTGTCTGGGTATCTTTCTTCCACATTGCTCTCATTTCTGCCCGCACATCCTGATATTTTATGACTTTATATCTTTCCATATGCAAGACACCATAGTCACTGGGTGTAGCGATTTCAGTATACAGTCCTTCTGCCATTAGTGTGTCTTGGTCATCAATAAGGTGTGCAACTGTTTTCAATTTTGTTTTACAAAACCTACATTTGTCTGTTTCTCCCACATGCTCAATTGACTTTGTAAACCAACGTATACGTAGTCCATTATCTTGGGCAGCCAATATTAATCTCTTATCTTTTGGTTTGAATTCACCTCTCCTTAACCATTCCTGCATTCGATCCTGATCAATATGAGGTTCTTCCAGGAGTTTTCTATACTTGGTAGTTTTGAAGCAAGTTTGCAATATGAGAAAGGGGGATGCTAAGTGTAAGATGAGAAGGACTGGATGAAGGGGGTTGGATTCTGTAGCTAGGTTAAATTTTAAGTCTCCTTTGGATGAAATGTTAAACCAAGGCCCCATCTGCCTGAGCTGGTTCTAGATCAAGTGGATGCAAAAGATCCCACGACACATCTAAAAAAGGAGACGTTCTCCAGTGCCCTGTCTAAATTTCCCCTAGTACGTATGACTAGCACCTTGGGTCTCCCCTGAAAAAAATTACCATTGGCCTAATGGGATTAACCTGGTCAACAAAGTGTAAATAAATAAAATATAAAAAAAAACTTTTCAAGTGAGGACAGCTGCTCAAGAAAAGGACTTTATAAGTTAACACTGTTTGGTTCTAATGACAACTGTGACACATTTTTGCCTTCCTTGGCAAGCTTGACAGAAACTTGCATTTGCTGTTTTAAGTATAATTTACATTGCAAGGATTTATTGCACTTAACAGAAGAGCATAATTGTAATTTAGTAAAAATGCACCATTCCAAGGACATACCTACTTTAAAATGTCAGGAACCTTGATATTCTGGAAAACATTCTTAGAAGGACTTTGTCAGTAACATTTTAACATGACATAAGAAATTCAGTGTTGTGCCGAGGCATATACCAAGATACTTAACAACATGCACTGTTTATAATGTTTAGTGAAGTGATGCTCTAGTGTGGAGACAGATGTTCCATGTGTTCATGAATCTTAAATAACATTTCTCAGCTTTGTATTCTAATTGATGGTAAGGCCATGACAGGAAGCTCTGTGCAATATTTGACAGGCCTCACTAAGGAAGGTGACCCCTGTATCATGGGATATATTTGTAGCGAACATAACCATATATTCTTTGTACAGTAAAGTATTCAAGAAAGGGTAATGTGCAGTACAACAGTGCTGCTGATAAAAACTATGTATAGGTTTGGGCCTACAATGATCTCTACTTTTATGAGAAGAAAATCAGTATGTTAAGGCACAATCAGAAACAGTTAAGATGCATAGTCTCTGGGTTTGTATGTGCTTTGTGTAAGATTGTGTGTGTACGTTGGGTGTTGGGAATGATAGTATGTAGAAATGGAATGTCCTTCCTACTTGAACACTCCTCAAACAATATCAGGTCACCAGCATCTACAGAGCTAATACTACTCTGTATCATTTCAGTTTTGTTTACTACTATGGCTTATTTCAGACACAGTTACTGTCACAGATTATCCATTTTTCAATGAGCTGCTATCTACGTTTTTTGTTTCCTAAGCAGTACTATTTAGACTGAGTACTTACAGGTGAGGGTTTCCTAAATCTAATGAAGATACTGGCAATAGCCAAAACACAATGGAATGGACAAAATCTGCAAGGAAATGGATGGTATAGAGCATTTAGGACACAGAAAACATTAAAGACATAATGAAAGTTATATAGTTTACAAAAGAAAATCCACATTCAAAAGTACAGTGAAAACTACAGTTTAGTCTGAAAGCTGTAAGTTGGAAGAAGGACAAACTTCTTGATAATTTCAGTTTGGCATCTTGGCAAAACTCTGTACCACACAAGCTGCTGTGTACCTAAAGTAAAATTGGGTGATTTGACTTGAAGGCCCTCTCTAGTAAATAACTGATGATAAAAAGTGTGTACAGCTTCTTATATGTATTACCTAGATATGTAATACAGTGCTGTGTCTTTAAGAACTAATTAGTCCCATAATGCATTGCATTTGGAGTGCTAGTTGTGTAGTTAGAGATATGAGATGACATCTTTAAGTGCCTTTCTGCTATGTTGCTATTTTGTGAGTTATTAAAGTTGCTATTTTACTTCAAATGCAGGTGCCTACTGCCATTCTTAATAACTGGTGTGCACTGTGAGTCACTGCTGGGATTTTCATTCCTGATATCCCAGTTCTGCACCAGCATTCTACTGGATACAAGCCATAATGCTTTATACTGACTGAAGGGGTATATCTACCATCTGCACACCTACTGTTAGGATATCAGTTCTAATGCACATTCCTGAAAAGCTCTTTTGTGCAATACCCAAGATACAAAAAAAAAAAAAAAATTGTTCCTGCAGCCAAGATCCACACTGATGTTGTCTTTACTACCTGGGGCACGTTTTAACCCAGCCGCTTGCAAGAAAAGTAGAAATAAACTTGAGGGCTGTTTTACCATGAAAAAATATGAAAGTTATAGATGATGTTTATCATGGGTAGAGTCCTTCTCATGATCTTGGATTAGTGTTAGATTGACAGGGAAGATAAGGGTTCTTCAGCCAATACAGCAAATCAAGCCTTCTTTTACAACGTCAAGTTATGCTCTTCAAGAGCCAAGAGGTGATCCTCAGCTAACATGGTATAAGCATAAGCGTCTGTTCTGGCAGCGCTTTCATTTTGAAGCAGCTATATTTCATCAGATAGTCCCTAGAGGGCTATGGGTACTAAAAATGCCATCATATGGTGATAGTTTGCCTGAATTGCTTAAAAGGTGGCAAACTCTTAACTTGCAACTAAGTCTGGACTATATGGCACTACTTAATGATTATTTTTGCTCTGAAGAGGATACCTTATTACAAGAAATCAATGATTTGACTTCCCATCTGATGAGCACGTTTAAAGAAGAGGAGCTTGAGCAGCTATTGGATGACTTATTCCTTAATGTCTCTCTTTATGAGAGAAAATTAGAGAAAAAGAAGACTAAGAAGCTCCACAGGGATTTTGCGGACTTCCGTGATGGTGATGTGTTCTCCTGACCGAGGTATACTTAGCCGAATGCCCTTACAGGAAGTACGTCATCGCTAGATCAACGTACCACAAGTGTGACACCTTGAGCCGTTAATGGGGTAGTTGGTTATGCATGACGAGCTGTAGACTGTGTTAATGCTCAGAATCTTGTTGTGGGAAAAGGTGATGTCAACCTCCACCAAAAACGCCTGCGACTAAACATGTAAGTACAGAAAGGTCGTGAATGGATTTAAAGGCACTGAATGAACCTTTGGATGTATCTGGTACTATTACAGCCATCGAATGAACTGCTCATTCTGACTGTACCTCTATAGGTGGTCATTCACCTAATAGAACTGTAAGTCCTGATGCTCTGCTTGCTGTGGCTAAGGATAGTACTGTACCTAAAGCTCACTCAGATCAGGACAAACCTGATGAGTTTTCATCTGTTAATGTATCTCTAGCCTCTGTAAGTGAAGGAACAGGTATGGGCCTGTCTGTTGCTACTAGTTTACAAGCTGCAGTTCAGACATAGTTTCTTTATCTGTGATTGATGTAAGGGATGGTATTGATGTACATCTATCTAATGATTCTGTAGTGTTTACCATACTGATGTACATCTATCTAATGATTCTGTAGTAAGCGATGGTACTGATGTACATCTATCTAATGATTCTGTAGTAAGCGACGGTACTGATGTACTTCTATCTAATGATTCTGTAGTAAGTGACGGTACTGATGTACATCTATCTAATAATTCTGTAGTAAGTGACGGTACTGATGTACATCTATCTAATGATTCTGTAGTAAGTGACGGTACTGATGTACATCTATCTAATGATTCTGTATTATGTGACGGTACTGATGTACATCTATCTAATGATTCTGTATTATGTGACGGTACTGATGTACATCTATCTAATGATTCTGTATTATGTGACGGTACTGATGTACATCTATCTAATGATTCTGTATTATGTGACGGTACTGATGTACATCTATCTAATGATTCTGTAGTGTTTACGATACTGATGTACATCTATCTAATGATTCTGTAGTAAGCGATGGTACTGATGTACATCTATCTAATGATTCTGTAGTAAGTGACGGTACTGATGTACATCTATCTAATGATTCTGTAGTAAGTGACGGTACTGATGTACATATATCTAATGATTCTGTATTATGTGACGGTACTGATGCACATTTATCTAATGATTCTGTATTATGTGACGGTACTGATGTACATCTATCTAATGATTCTGTAGTAAGTGACGGTACGGATGCACATCTATCTAATGATTCTGTAGTAAGTGATGGTATGGATGCACATCTATCTAATGATTCTGTAGTAAGTGACGGTACTGATGTACATCTATCTAATGATTCTGTATTATGTGACGGTACTGATGTACATCTATCTAATGATTCTGTATTATGTGACGGTACTGATGTACATCTATCTAATGATTCTGTATTATGTGACGGTACTGATGTACATCTATCTAATGATTCTGTAGTAAGTGACGGTACTGATGTACATCTATCTAATGATTCTGTAGTAATTAGCAGTATTGATGTACATCTATCTAATGATTCTGTAGTAAGTGACGGTACTGATGTACATCTATCTAATGATTCTGTATTATGTGACGGTACTGATGTACATCTATCTAATGATTCTGTAGTAAGTGACGGTACTGATGTACATCTATCTAATGATTCTGTAGTAAGCGACGGTACTGATGTACATCTATCTAATGATTCTGTAGTAAGCGATGGTACTGATGTACATTTATCTAATGATTCTGTAGCAAGCGACGGTACTGATGTACATCTATCTAATGATTCTGTAGTAAGTGACGGTACTGATGTACATCTATCTAATGATTCTGTATTATGTGACGGTACTGATGCACATTTATCTAATGATTCTGTATTATGTGACGGTACTGATGTACATCTATCTAATGATTCTGTAGTAAGTGACGGTACGGATGCACATCTATCTAATGATTCTGTATTATGTGATAGTACTGATGTTCATCTATCTAATGATTCTGTAGTAAGCGATGGTACTGATGTACATCTATCTAATGATTCTGTAGTAAGTGATGGTACTGATGTACATCTATCTAATGATTCTGTAGTAAGCGATGGTACTGATGTACATCTATCTAATGATTCTGTAGTAAGCGACGGTACTGATATACATCTATCTAATGATTCTGTAGTAAGTGACGGTACGGATGCACATCTATCTAATGATTCTGTAGTAAGTGACGGTACTGATGTACATCTATCTAATGATTCTGTATTATGTGACGGTACTGATGTACATCTATCTAATGATTCTGTATTATGTGACGGTACTGATGTACATCTATCTAATGATTCTGTATTATGTGACGGTACTGATGTACATCTATCTAATGATTCTGTAGTAAGTGACGGTACTGATGTACATCTATCTAATGATTCTGTAGTAAGTGACGGTACTGATGTACATCTATCTAATGATTCTGTATTATGTGACGGTACTGATGTACATCTATCTAATGATTCTGTATTATGTGACGGTACTGATGTACATCTATCTAATGATTCTGTAGTAAGTGACGGTACTGATGTACATCTATCTAATGATTCTGTATTATGTGATGGTACTGATGTACATCTATCTAATGATTCTGTAGTAAGTGATGGTACTGATGTACATCTATCTAATGATTCTGTAGTAAGTGACGATACTGATGTACATCTATCTAATGATTCTGTAGTAAGCGATGGTACTGATGTACATCTATCTAATGATTCTGTAGTAAGTGACGGTACTGATGTACATCTATCTAATGATTCTGTAGTAAGTGACGGTACTGATGTACATCTATCTAATGATTCTATAGTAAGTGACGGTACTGATGTACATCTATCTAATGATTCTGTAGTAAGCGATGGTACTGATGCATATCTATCTAATGATTCTGTATTATGTGATTCTGGCTGTGCTCTAGATGTGGTTAATACGAAGAGTTTAGACTCTGTAAAATTCCTACTATTTTCTTGGACAAGAGCTCTGTCCTTAATAAGAATACTAACTCGAAGTCTGCGTTTTTTTTTTTTGGAAAAAGCACTACCTATCAGGTAGGACAAATGTATAGGGAGGTCAAGGATTCGCAGAAGGAGAGGCAGGATGCAGTCAGACCCTCCGACTTACTCCAAAGCCCCTATGACATGCAGTCGGAAGTGAAACTGGGCCTTGTGGAGAAGATTTTAGATCTTAAAAGTGTTTGCCAGGAATATTATGTTGAAGACCTATCTTTTCAGGTAGTGATACTGGAGTTTGTAGCACTTTTAAGAAACCTAGCACATTCACACCAGTTAACTCTCCAGCTATGGAGTCTTTTGTTAAGTTATGTGAGGATGACTTAAGAAGGTCCTTTAATGACAAAAATAATAAAAGCTTTTTTAATCTAACACCTAATGAGCATGAAGCACTGAATCAATTGGTTAGAGCAGAGCACCTAGTTATTAGACCAGCCGACAAAGGAGATAGAGTTGTAGTATTGGATAAGTCTGTCTATCAGGACAAAATGCATGATATGTTGTATGATAATACAATGTGTTATTGCAGATATTTCAAGCTAATGGTATAACAGGCTGAATTTCTTTTTGTATGACTTACTAATGACAGAGCATATTGACTATTCTCTCTACACTTATTTCTCTGTAGAGCACCACACTATACCACAGATCTATGGATTGCCGAAAGTGCACAAAGACACCAAGGATCCTCCCTATCGCCCCATAGTTTCAGGAAGGGGATGGCCCAATGTCGATATATGTTGACAAACAACTGAGAGGCATATTGGACAAAGTTGATACAGTTTTGAGAGATAGTAAACAGTTTCTAGAGCATTTATACAACTGGGCTAGGGGTAGATCTAGTAATAACATCAAAAGAATGTTATTTGTTACTCTAGTTGTGAAATCACTGTTTATTGTGATACCCAATGAGGATGGAATTGAGCGGGTTAGGTGACTCTTGATTAAAGAAGGTGGCTTCTCTAACTTTAAGGTTAGCATGATCTGTGCCCTGCTAGATCTGATCTTAGAGAATAATTTGTTTCTTTTTGAGTCAGAATACTTTCTACAAGTTGTAGGGGTAGCAATGGGCACAGCATTTGCCAACACTTATGCAAACTTAGTTTTAGCCAGTTGGGAGCTAGAATGTGACTTCAGCAAAGATCTATATAAAACACATGTCATGTTTTATAAGCGATTTGTGGATGACATCTTTTTTGTCTGGGATGGTACTATGGATGAGGTTCAAGCCTTTGTGGACATGTTAGAGACTTCAACTAATTATTTGTCTTTTTCTCTGCATTACTCTGTTGACATTACTGATTTTTTACACATTACTGTGAGCAAAAATATGTTAGGTAACATGTCCACTAAAATGTACAGGAAACCAAGCAGGAAAAATAACATCTTACATCGTTCTAGTATGCATCCATCCCATGTTACTAGGAAAGTGGTTAAAAATCAGGTTCTTAGGTGCATGAGATTGCATACTAATGCTGACTCTTTAGAGCAAGCTTTAACAGTGCTAAAGGCAGATCTATTGAAGAGGGGCTATAAGGGCAGTGAGCTAGATAAGGAAATTAGAGAACTGAAAACATTGGCTGGTGTTAAACTAAAACCCTACTTCTCTGACAGCTCCTCAAGTATAGTGAGGGACACAGAGGCTAACAGCACCAAGGGTGTAAACAGGGTCTGTTTGACCTATTCAGCAGAGGTTAATAAAGTTTGTGAAGTTATAAAGAAAAATTGCTCCATCCTGATGACTGATCCCTCTATCAGTGAACATATAGAACCAGTTCCTAAGTTTTGTTTTAAAAATACCAAGAACTTAAAACAGCGACTCTGTTATAAACACACTGAACCATATAGGCACCTCACCTCCCAGCGTAAGGGCACTCATGCATGTGGGTCTTGTAAGGCATGCAGTTTTATATGGTCTACACACTTGATTATGCATCCATTAAGTATGGAACCTATGCATCTGTCCGTTTATGCAGATTGTTGTACGAAAAATTTGGTCTATATTGCTAAGTGTAATGTATGTGATTCATATTATATAGGGAAGACAAATTGTATGTTTAAGGACAGGATCCTGCAGCATCAGAGTGATATACGAAATAATAAACTAACAAATGCATTAGCGAAACGTATCTGAAGCTGGTATGAGTCACAGCTTCAAGTTCTTGGTACTACAGAAATTAAATGAAAGTTTAAGGGAAGGGGATTTGAGTAATGAGACTGAACTTGCTGAGTTAAAATGGATTGTCAACTTTAAAGCATATGTGCCACCTGGTTTGAATAGTGCTGTTGCTTTAAAGCCTCTCCTAAAGAAGAGAGGCTTAGTTCACTGATAAGTGTTAACACCCAACAATTTTAATTGTTTTTAATTAACTGGAAGCTTTTTGTATTTAAAGACCTTTTTTTCATACTGTTTGTTAAGGACTGAAGAAGCGAGCAATCGTGAAAGCTCTTACCTGTTTTTATTTGTTTTATCTATTTTTTGGAATTAAAGTGTTCTTATTCACAGCATTGGGCATCTTTTCATTTGCTAAACTTTGTTTTTGGATATCCTAGATTCCACTACGTTCTCTTGCTGCAGTTGGATCAGTGTTAGATTGACAGGGAAGATAAGGGTTCTTCAGCCAATACAGCAAATCAAGCCTTCTTTTGCTAGGTCAAGTCATCATCAGCTGATGACGGGAGGAATCACCACTTTCCACTGTGCAACTCCATTGTGTCACACCAATAAAGCCCCCCTCCCTATGCAGTCAGGAATGGAGGGAGCACCGAACAAGGTATAACTGCCTGGAGATATGTCATACTAGAAAACAGACATAATTGCACATTTCAGACATAATTGTACATTTCAGACATATAGTCTCTTTTTTCACAATCCATTTCTTTTTTTGTGCACATTTGCTTTTTCACAATCAGATACTATTTTTGTCTATTTTGTTTCACACTACGGACTCTGCTGAAACAGCCCCTTCTTAAGAAGGTGTATAGGCCTTCATGTCTGCATTTATTTAGGGGGTTTGAACCCTGTTCCTAAGTACCTCAGGACAGCCCTCATTAGACCAATAATCAAGTACAATGCACCCTTTGGCATATACCTAACCAGGTATTTGAGGCCACAGAGGTTATTCACTAAAAGAATGCAGGGTGTACATAACATGCCCATGTGGATCACCTCAAAGTCCTGTCCCTCTACTTGGTCTTCTACAGACTACTGAAGATAATCTATGTCTAACCTACAAGGCATTCTCTGATCCAGCCCTGATGTTTCTGCTACACATTTGCAAAACAAACCACACTAGAATTACCTCTAAAGATCTAAACCTCATCTGTGGCATAAACAAAACATGTTGGAGGGACAGGAATATGTCTCAGTGATTACCCATTCTCTGGAACAGACTCCCAATTCATGTGAAGCAGAGTTCTTCTTTAACCCTATTCAAATGCAATTTGGAACAATGGATGGAAAA
This sequence comes from Protopterus annectens, assembly GCF_019279795.1. Classification (NCBI taxonomy): domain Eukaryota; kingdom Metazoa; phylum Chordata; order Ceratodontiformes; family Protopteridae; genus Protopterus; species Protopterus annectens. The sequence continues at coordinate 1,710,253,171 of NC_056737.1, forward strand.
GTGCAAATTCACTCCTAGCTTGTCATCTGTGTCCCTTATGGACAGGAGCAGTTTGGAAATTCCCTAAGGCACAGGCATATACCAAAGCTATTCTATACTTTGGGCACTGATAATTGGGAAAACTCAGGCATGAAAGGCAAGACTTAAAAAGGCTGTAGGGCTGTTATTCTTGTAACTTCCTATGATCCTATAAGGAGGACGTGACTTCTAGAAGCAGTATGGTTTTCAGAGCAAGGATCTAGTCTGAACCCAGGAGTGACAGGGGACTTTTTTGGGGGGGGGGGGGGCGTGTCCTGAACCATTTACAAATCCTAATGGGTGAGTGGTTTATATAAGCTTTTTTGCAATAAGTGAAATCAAACTTTCAATGCTCTCAAGTGACAAAAGTTCCACAGACGGGGCTGTCTTGTTCTGATATTTGAACAGATTTAGGAGGCACCTGGGTCTTTTCAGATTATATGGTTAGTTGTGAAAAGAATCTCCTTCTTAGCACAGGTGCACCCCTGTGGGTTCAGCACTGCCTATACCTGAACAATGTACTCAGAGGGTTGCATTTTTCATTTCTTTTATGGAAAGCCTTCCTGATGTGACTTTGTCAGCTAAACACACCTTCAAAATTTAACCCTAGTCCCTACAAACTAGATTTGTTACAGAAACTATAAATTAATTTAACACCCTCACTTTTCTCATGTCAACTGTTGCCAGACAATCAAAATGCCAGTATCCTGTTTTATAGAAAGATAGTGTCATCACTCATACATTTATAGGTTCATAGGTTTATAAGTACGTACTAGGATAATGAATACTGGGGCCTTTTTAAACCTAACCATGTGTCCCAAATCTCTGACAGCTTCTGGTACCCTTGATAAGTGTAAGCAAGGGTTTGCATGTTGAAATATTTACAAGCAGGAGCCTGGGAGATGAACCATTTACAGGCTCCCTGTGTCCATTATAGGCATAGGTGCCAAATCAGGGTTGAATTTCCTGTTACCCATCCAATTGTCCAAGTTACACTTGAATTAGGTTAGGGTGGAACTCTGTTTCACATGGATGGGAAGCCTTTTCCAGGAAGGGGTAGTCTCTGGGCTACATACTTGTTTCTCAAGCAGGTCTTATTTATATTACAGCAAAGTTTAAGTCTTCAGAATGGGAAATTCTGGTGCTGTTTGTTTTGTGGATATGCAGGATGTCTATCAGGGTGAGGTTTGACAATGTCTTGTATTCCAGGCATAGATCTCCCCTCAAAGGCCTGTAGGAAGCAGAATACAGGGATATGACTTTGAGGTATGCATAGGACATGTTACTTTTGTCCTGTATTCTGTTAGTGAGGAATCTATGTGGACATTTTAATTGTTGCATGTGCCTGGCTCGGTACATATCAAAAGAGGCATTGCACTTAACAACAGAGCAAGGTATTGTGTCAAATGTGGTGGCCAGGTCAAAGTACACAACGTGAACCATTTTTCCCTTGTCTATTGTTTTGCTAACCTTCTCAAAGAAGTACACCAGGTTGAGTAGGCATGACCTGCCCTTGACAAAACCAAACTGGGTTGGGTCCAGAGTGTGGAGGTTTCCTATGTCATTATTGATAATTTCCATGAGAATTCTTTCCATGGCTTTGCATATGAGTCTAATAATACTTATGAGCCATTAGTTTCCAGGGTCTACTCTGTAGACAGCTGACTTTGTGCAGAGGAACATGGGTGCCGGAACTATAGAGCAAGGGGGAGGGGGAGCCCCCCACTTTTCCAGCTGCAAGACCTGTCAGAAAAAATTAATGAAGTGGAGTTCATAGGTTCATAGGTTCATAGGTTCATACTAGGCTACCTGCCCTAGGGCATTTATAAGCCTAGCCAGAATGTGTTTGGCTTTCACCACCCATTTTAAATTTATTTTGCTATGCCCTTTTTCGAGGTTAGTATACTGTGCCTCTGTCTAACAGTGACACAGAAGTGATACCCGGGGTAAACCTACGATCTCCCATCCACTCATCAAGATTCCTCTTGAAGAGAGTCAATGAGGGACTCTGCCTAACCTGGACTGGGATTTTATTCCAGAGTGAAGGGAGCCTCTGGGTTATGAATCTGTCCCTCCAGCATGTCCTATTTATTTCAGTGCTGCGGTTCAAGTCTCTTGAGCGCGTAGCTCAATGGGATTTGGATTTTCTGAGGTGCAGCATGTCCATTAATTCCGGGTTGGACATGGCTTTATACGTCAGGCACAGATCGCCTCTGAACAGGCGGTATGCCACTGAGTAGAGCTGGAGTTTCTTTAACCGGGCAGCATATGGCATCTGTTTGAGCTCCTTGATCCTCTTGGTGAGGTACTTTTGGGGTCTTTCCAGTTGCTGCAGGTGTCTGGTAAGGTACATCCCAAAAGGGGCATTGTACTCAATTATGGGCCTGATGAGGGATGAGTAAAGAGGCACGATGACCTCCCCTGATCTAGATGTGAATCCCTTCATGATTAGGTGGGCTATATAAAACGTTTTTCTAACCACTTTGGCCACGTGGTTGTCAAATGAGAGATTGCTATCAACTTGGGTCCCCAGGTCCCTAATTACTTCTTCTGTACTTAATGGATTACCACCTATGTGGTAATTTGTGGGCACTTTGTTTTTGCCAAAGGGGATGACTATACACTTTTTTGGCATTTAGCTTGAGGCCATGGCTCTGGCACCAGTTGTCTGTTTCTATGAGGCCCTTTTGGAGGATGCTTGTGTCGGCTGGAGAGTCGATTATGGTGCCCAGTTTGCAGTCATCTGCGAACTTGGTCAGCCACAGTCCTTCCATGTTGGCCTGTACCTCCGAGAAATATATACCGAACAAGAGAGGTCCCAGGACTGAGCCTTGTGGGACACCACTTGTAACTGGTTTGGAGTCTGACATGGCTCCAGCAATTCTAACCATGTGGGTTCTGTCCTTGAGCCAGTTTGCAATCCATCTAGTGACATAGGGGTTTATATTTAAGCTGGTGAGCTTATCTATAATGCCCGAGTGGGGCATTGTATTGAAGGCTTTTGCGAGGTCCAGGTAGGCTGTGTGGACCACATTCCCCTCGTCAATGGCCTTGGTGACTGTTTCAAAGAAATCAACCAGGTTTAAGAGGCAGATCTGCCCTTAACAAAGCCGAACTGGGTAGGATCCAGTGTCTGTAGGTCCCCAATATCTTTATTTATGAGGTCCATGATGATCCTTTCCATAGCTTTGCAGACCAAGCTAGTCAGGCTTATGGGGCGATAGTTTCCAGGATCCGTTGAGGCACCACCTTTATGGAGAGGGACCACTGTTGCTGTACGCCACTCTTTGGGCACATATCCTGTAGTAAGGCTGAGATTGAACAGTAGTTTTATGTTTGGGTTTAGCTCTTCTTGGAGTTCATGTAGGATGCAGCCCGGGACACTGTCTGGCCCCATTGATGCTGTGTTTTTTGCTTTGAAGAGGGCGGCTCTTACCTGAGCATCTGAGATGTCAGGGGCAGCACTCTGCTGGGATCAATCTTTGCCCTTTGGTGGGAGGGGAGAAGTTTGCGCTGAACCTGTCAGCTAGGATGTTGGCAATATCTGTGGGTTCAGTGTATTTTTTGTCATTTTGGACTAATTCTGAGCATATCTGGGAATTACCACCCAGGTTCCAAACATAACTAAAGAAAGCCTTGTGATTATCCTTAGTGTCCTGTGCAATTTTTCTCTCAAAGCTGGCCTTAGACAATTTTATGAGTGCCCGTAGTTTTTTGCTAATACTGATCAGTGATGCCTTCCCTTTTTGGGATTTTGCTCTATCATTTAGTAGCTTCCTCCTTCTATTGTACAGTTTGTTTATGGGTGGGGTCCACCAGACAGGACATCTGCCTTTGGAGGATTGGGTCTTGGTTTTATTTGGGATCGCATGATCCATGCATTCCTGAAGGTGTTCATAGAATGCATTTATAAAGGATTCTGCGGTCTGGGCCGTATTTTCCACAGGCCCGGGGGCTTTGAAGGATTCCACCTTGGTTTTGAGGAGTGTGAAATTTGCTTTAGAGAAGTTTTTCACTGTGGTTTTCTGGGCAGGGGGTGGGGTTGGGATGTGAATATCCAGTGAGATTAGTTTATGGTCTGATCTTACCAGTGAGGGATACACTTCTGGTCTGGAGCATAGAGTCCCCATGTTGGTGATGATCAGGTCCAGTATGTTTTCCCCTCTTGTGGGAGTGGTAACAAGTTGTTCCATAGCATTTGAGTTTATAAATTCTAGGAACCTTTGGGCTAGGGTGTTGGAGCTAGAGTAATGCTCCCAGTCTATGTTTGGGTAGTTGAAGTCGCCCAATATAATGGTGTTTGGAGAGACCTTCATATTTTCCAGTGTTCTCAGGAAGGCTGAGTGGGGTTCCTGGGTTTGGGAGGGTGGTCTGTAGCAGGCTATAAACTGGAAGGTAGTTCTACCCACTGTTAGTTGCACATGGATAGTCTCTGATGCTTCGTGCTTTGCCACCAACCTGGAGGTGTGGGTATCTTTGATGAATATCGATACTCCCCCTCCTTTTGTGGTTTGGTCCAAGTTTTGGGGCCGAAAAGCATGGCATGAGGTATAACCTGGTAGTGCTGGGGTGCTCTCGGGAGCCCTGAACCAGGTTTCTGTTACTGCACAGATATCGATGTTCTCCATGCTAAGGAGAGTTTCGAGTGCATGCATCTTGAGGTTTAGACTTCTGGCGTTGAGTAGCATTACTCTTAGTTTCTTATCCCTTGTGATACCTATGGAGGTGGGTTTGTCTTTTGAGCCTTGCCTAAAAAGGCACTATGGGGTAGCAAGAGCCTTTGCCAATATCCGAAAGCCCAGGGGTGACAGGTGCAAGCCGTCCCTAGCGAAGCATCGTGGCTTGTCGAGCATATCATCCCAAGCTGACAGGCATTGACTCCCCTTTGAATGACACCAGTACTTAAGCCAATTGTTGAAATTGATCATCTTGTCTTCATATTGTGGCATCATTCTTGGTGAGGGTAAGATGCTACTCAAGGTCAGGGTCATACCGGCCTGGGCTACATGCTCAGAGAGCTCCTTTATGTCTCTTTTCATGTAGTCCAGGGAGGTACGTCTCAGGTCATTCACACCAGCATGGACAATGACTGAGTCATATTTGTACTTGCCTTGGAGTGACATGAGTGCTTGTGTTATGTGGCAGATCCTAGCGCCCGACAGGCTGCTCACCGTGACCCTCTCCTTGTTCAGCCTGGTGAGCGGGACGCCAGTGTGCCTGACGATAGAGTCACCTATTACAAGTGTATCAGGTGTGTTGTTTAGTCTTAAGGGCTGTGACTGTTCGGCACACTGGCTTTGTGAGATATGTGTTGCACGTGTTTTGTTTTGGGGTAGCAGTTGCTTGGGTGTCTGCTTTGGAGGTCTCTGCTGCTTAGGCTGATCTTTATTTAGATCCTCCGAGTATGTTTTTGTGTGATTATGTGTTTGGTTTGCTGTCGTGGTAGGTCTATGTGAGACTGGAATTGTAGTCCTCCTGACTGGTTATGCCAGTACTGAGTTGAGAGAGCTTAGCCTCCAGTTTGGCTATATGGTTGCATCTCTCACATGTGTTGGAATTTGTTGGGAGGAGGACAGGGTTGTCTGTGTACATGAGGCAGTTGTAACATTGCCTCAAGATTCCCAGATTCACCAGCTGGACCGGAGAGGAGATTGACAACTGACCTTTGGACATGCTAGAATAATATTGGGAATTCCTTAATAATTGAAAACAAGGGCCAGTGGGGAGTGAGGGTGTAGTGCTTTTAATTTTTAGTGCTGACATATAATTGCTTTAGTGAGCAAGTGCCAGGTAACTTAAGTGCAATGTGTTACAGGTAACTTAAATGCAAAATGACAAACAGTAACTTTCTTTCAAGTGAAACAAGGAAATAAGTACAGTAAGCAATGCAGATATCACTAGTGATCCACAGAAGCTGAGAAGCCGCGTATTAGGTGGAATTAACGCTCCAGGAAATAACAAGCAAACAAACAACAAGCATATAAACAAAGCTAGATTCAGCAGGCCTGGATCTAGTCTATGCTACAGCAAACAAGGTGTACCAATTTCAGTAAGATACAGTTCAAATATTCAGGCACTATAAACCTTTAACCAGAAATTCCCAGCTCAGAAGGGCAGAGTCCAGCCTCTTCTCCCACAAGAGTGCAGACCACGAACCTTCTTAATGTAAAATAACTGGCCTGAAGCCCAAGTGCTTAAACCAGATCTAATACACTTTAAGAATAACAGACACTGGGCTCTCAATCAGCAGTTCCCAACTTAGAAGGATGAAAGCTACCTGTCCTGCCACCACAGTGCATGCCACAAACCTTCCTAATGTAAAACAACTGGTCTGAAGCCCAAGTGCTTAATCCAAAAGACTTAGAATGATAGCTACACTTTAATCAAGTTACTACCAAGCAGTAATAAATACAGTTTTCCTGCTAATGTGGATTCACGTGTGGAAGTTTAACTAAACTAGCTGCTCTTGTTTTCTTATTGCTCTGTGTTACAGGAGTTATGTTGCTGCTGTTCTGTTGGTGCTGCCACAGCCAGAGTCATGCCGGTAAGGAGAGTTTTGTTCTTTTATTTGCAGGAGTGTGTGTGTGTGTGTGTGTGTGTGTGTGTGTGTGTGTGTGTGTGTGTGTGTGTGTGTGTGTGTGTGTGTGTGTGTGTAAAATGCCCCAGTGAGGTATACCTGGTGGTTAGTATTACTCAGGCTCAAACAAAAGACTGAATTCTCTACCCATACCACCATTTGTGATTCAGGGAGTGGAGTCCATAGCCTTCAACTGTCCAGATTTTCACAGAATATTTGTCTCATACTTTTGGTCTGTTCCTCTTAAAATTTGTGGTTTCCTGGCAATTCAATGAGAAATGAATTCACTAAATAATGATAGCCCTTTAAGTTTCAGCCTTCCTATCTTTCAGGAAACACATGGTAACACAAAACACTCCATTTTAGCAACTTTCTAAGATTATACAAGCAATATTTGAAATGTGTCCCTGGTTTTGGGCCTTTGCTCCCGGCAAATAAATTTTGGCATTTTCCAGATTTCTTGTGCTGCCAAGTGAATTCAAAGGTCCAAAAAAAAAAAAAAAAACCTGAAGCAACTGCCTGCTTACAAGAACACGGAGAGCGGAACCCCGTGCACACCAGTAAAAGCCACTGCAAGTTCTACTTTTATCAACAGACTGTGAGCAGTGTAGGTCTATTATAATATTCTCTCTGTGATACTCCTACTGATTCTTCTGCTGTGCACACTACTGGACCCCCCCCCTTTTTACTCCCATTTACTATAACAAATATATACATTTTTCCAAAGCTTTGCATTTATTTTATATTCTTATATTTTATTTATTTGTGTATCACATTTCTTTTATATTCTTATATTTTATTCTCCCATTTATTGTAACAAATATATACAGTTTCCCAAAGCTTTACATTTATTTTATATTCTACTTCCCTGATGCTCTACTAAATCTGTTTTTGAATTCACACAGATAAACAGACACTTTTAGGTACTGACCTGGGCTAGCTGGTTGATTGTTTTACTCTTCTCAGAGCTTTCTCCAAGTCCTGGTCCATAGCCCCCCCTTTTCTTGTTCTCCTAACATAATTCTAGTGCAAGTCTCCTAGCCCTGTCAAACCTGTTTTTTCACAGCTTTCTCCAAGCCTTGGCTATTAGCCCACCCCCTTCTCTTGGTCTCCTAACATAATCTTATTGTAAGCTTCCCAGATCTGTCAATCCTGTCTATTCCCTCCCTCTTCCTCTTGAGAGTTTACTTATTCTTCACCTGAGCAGCAGCGCCATCTTTAAATACTAAAAACCTTTGCCTGACTACACTCTATATCTGTCTATCCCACGGGCATCCCTTAGTAGTTTGCACAACTGTAAGTACCATTTGTGATGTAGAAGATTCAATGGAATCTGTTTCTGTTTAATTTATTTTAAGAGGCTGTGCACTGGTGTGTTAAGGAAGTGGCATAGGAAGTTTTAAGTGTATAATCCGACCTGTACTATTTATATGCTGTCTCGGTCATTTCCTAGAGTGCAATTGTAGGTTTGCTTGCTTTAAGAAAGTAATCACCTTTTACTGATATAAACTTGCTGCATTTCACTGTTTACAATTTGGAAATACACTGTTTCAGCTTGACTTAGTCTGATTTTATTAAACAGTTTACTAGAACACATTGCTCTCACTGCTTTTAAATTGTTTAAGTGTACAACTTCACCTGTAAAATACCTATACTGTCTTGGTCATTTCCTATGTAGTGTGCAGCTGTAGGTTTAATTACTTTAAGGATGTAATGAGCTTTTACTGTTAAACTTACTGCATGTTACTGTTTACAATTTGGAAATGCACTGTTTCCGATTGCCTTAGTCTGATTTTGTTAAAAAGCTTACTAGAACACATTGCTGTTACTGCTTTTAAATTGGCACGAGTGCTGTCATTGGTATTCAGCCGCTGTGCTGTTTCAACTTGTGTTAGTTAGATTTTACTGCTTAGCTTATTTTGAATGCCTGTCCCACGGGCATCCCTCAGTAGTGTGCACTTACTCGATGTCCCTTTCTAAAACTCTGGCATAACTACATTATTTTCCTACTTCTTAGTGAACTGCAGCTCCCACTGGTGCAAAAACAATAAAAACAAACAGAAAGGTAACATTCAAACCAAAATGATAAGCTGCCCTATTTCTGTAATTGCTGATCTTCTCACTGATTGTTTTCTGTTTGGCGACTGCTGCTCCTCCTGGAAGGTGTAAATCACTCAGTTCGCCCTTTGGGCTCACTCTGCTCCCCTACCCTGCTCCCAAATACCACCCGCCCCCACTAACTGTACTTTTATACATTCACTCCACCCAACACCTCTCCAATCACAACACACCTAAGCCAAACCCCACCCACCTATAGATCTACATCACCCCAAACATCCACCCCTCCTACAGTGATCTACATAACATCTCTCCCTATAACCCTATTTTCCCTACAAATCTCTCTCTCTCTTCTCTTACCTATCTCAGACTTTTTCCCAAACCTTGTCATAACACTCACACACTCCATTACATCTTACCATCAACCTCACTTCCTGTCCTACTCATCCATCTCACATGAACTCGATACCTCTAACCCAATCTATTTCTTCAAACCAAAACTGCTCCCAACCCAACCCCCCCCTGCACTCCCCTCTTAAATGTGGTACCAGAAAATCACCACTCTCACACAACCCAAGCTACCCTTGCCCAACACACTGCCTCACTCTTCTACTTCCCACATCTCTCTCTCACTAGCCAGTGACATCCACCCCAACCTGGACCCATCTCTAACATCTATATCACCAAACCCTCTACTCAACCCACAAACTCAAAGTCATTCGCCTTACAACACTTAATGCACAAAGCCTAAAAAACAAAATCCCTAACCTCCATGCCTGGCTCTCCCTTAACCACCCTGACATTACCGCTGTTTCTGAAAACTGGCTGAAAACTTATATAAAAGATAGCAAAATCCTACAACCAGGTTTCCAAATCATTCACAATGACAGAGCCCACAAAAAGGAGGTGGAGTAGAAACAATCTACCCCACCTCCCATACCATAACTCCCTACTCCAATAAAATACCAACCTTTGCCAATGCTGAAATTATAATAGGTTTACTAAAAATAAACAACCACAAGTCTATATGTATTGCTGCCCTCTATATTCCCCATGGTGATAATATCAAAACTCTTGAAAACATCCTGTCCTGGTTCTCCTCCAATATAAAAAATGAAACCTATATACTTGATAATACCAACATCAACTGGAATACTATTAACTCTGAAGCCCCATGCCACATAATCAACCCGTATAACTTCTCCCAACTAATACAATCTCCAACCAGACCAAATAAAGATGGTACGTCTGGTACCATCATTGACTGGATCTTAACAACTCACCCAAACCTTATCATCAAAGCCGGAACATTACCTGATCCTCTCAATGATCACCTACCAGCCTTTGCCAACCATCTCCCATCTCCACTGCATAAACAACACCACTACATCCAAACCTGCAACCTCTCCTCTTTCAACCCTCTAACTTTCTCCGAATGCTTAAAACATACTGACTGGTCCCCTCTAAAAACCCTTCCTCTAGATGATGCCGTTTCCTACTTTAACCACTCATTCTTAACCCTTCTCAATCAGCAAGCCCCTCCTTGGACCAAATGCATCAAAACCATTCCCTGCCCATGATTATCAAAAGATACTAAACTAGCCTTGCACCAAAGGTTAAAAAAAATGGAAACAATATCAAAAACATAAAAACCCTAACATCCTCCAAGAGTATAAGCAACTACGAAACTCTGCAAAAAACTAATAATTAAAGACCACAAAGCCCACTACTCCAAACTCCAGTCCTTGCACTCAACAAATCCCCAAAAATTCTGGGACTCCATCTCATCCATGCTGCATCCTGGCAAGAAAGAAAACCCCTGCCCAGACCCAAACCTCTCCAACCTTGAAACAGACAGCCAGTTCAACTCATTCTTCATAGATTGCATAGCTAAAACTATCAGCCTCCCCCCCCTTTTCCATCACCACCCCCTCCTGCCCCAACCACCACCCCAATCATCAACCTTCCTCCACATCCTTCTGCCTCAAGCCCATCCCCACAAGCACTATAAAAAGACTTCTCCTCAAACTCAAGCCCTGTTGCAATGCACCAGATAACCATCCACCCACCTTCCTCAAAAATCTGCAGACAGCATTGCCTATCCCATCTCTATTCTTATAAATAGATCCATACAAGAATCATACATCCCTTCTATCTGGCGCCATGCTTTCATCATCCCCCTCCACAAAGGTGGCAAAAATACTGATATCGCCAACTTCAGGCCTATTGCCATCCTTTCCCCTCTTTCTAAAACACTAGAAAAAACAATACAAGCACAACTCATGGCACACCTAACAATAAGCAATCTCCTCTCCCCTACCCAACAAGGCTTCTGCCCTGGCCACAGCACCATGACTGCTCTTCTTTCCTTTCTTGAAACAATAAACCTTAAACGCGACTCAGGCAAGTTCATATCCACACTATTCCTAGATCTGTCAAAGGCCTTTGACACCATCTCACACACCCTACTTATATCCCAAATCTCCACCCTACACCTCTCTCTCACCACCATCGTCTGGTATTCAAACTACTTGTACAACTGCTAACAAGCTGTCCAATTGAAAACTTCAACCTCTCCCTTCCTTCTAACACCCACAGGTGTCCCACAAGGTTCTGTTCTTGGCCCTCTTCTCTTCAACCTATTCATTAATGGCTTTCGCCAATCCATCCCAGACACACCTATCATCCAATATGCAGATGACTCAACAATCATCTGCTCAGCCTTTTCCCCCTTCGAGCTCCAAGCAAAAACCCAACTAGCCTTCTCCAAAACAGAAACCTGGATGCAGTCTAACCAGCTGGCACTAAATACAAATAAAACTAAACTAATGTTTTTTCCCCTACCAAAAACTCCATCGACAAATCCACATTCACCATACAGAGCCAAAAAAACACCCTCCTTGAAATTGTTCCCAACACCAAGCTTCTTGGCATCATTATTGATGAAGAACTAAAATTTGACACCCACATCCACTTCACAATCAAGAAAATCCACCAAAAGTTAGGTCTCCTCTACAGGCACAACTGCTTCCTAAGCCCCTCTACCAGTAAAACCCTTACATCCACCTTCCTACTCCCCTCCCTTATGTATTGTGCCCCTCTTTTCACCAGTCTCCATCTTGGCCTTCTGTCCAAACTTGACTCCTGATACCACAAAATCTCCAAATTTGCAACCAATTCAAAAACTCATCCCACCACTGCCACTCCCTCCTCACCCTAAACTGGCTTGAACTACCCAACTACCTCAGTTACCTACAACTCACCATTGCCCACAAGCTCATAATCTTTAAACATGCCAACTGCCCAGCTCTGTCTACTTCCTTAAAACCTTACATTCCCAATCACTCACTCAGATCCAAAAACCAAAATCTCCTTCAGGTCCACGACCTCCTGGACATCTACTGCTGTCCCACTCCTTAGCTAAATAGTGGAAGTCTCTCCCCACACACCTATGCAACTTACCTAACCATGAAAATTTCAAATATCTACTCTCTCATCTTTCTTCCAAATGGGAATGCCCTTGCCATGCTGCAACTTAACCCCCACATTCCACCTTGCACTGACTTATCCAACTACCTCTACTATTACTTCATCCCACCCAAAACAGTCTCTCCCCTACTAAAAACTATTTTTTTTTCTCTAATATCTATTGTACTATACTCTCCAATCTCAAATATACTATTACCCTCTCCATGCATAATATTTTCCTAACCTACTAATGGCTAGTAGATATATATTTTGAAATGTTAAACCTACAATTGAGTTTATAACAAAAATATTCACTTTATGTAAATGTTGAAATTTCTGTATTGAATTATATCTTTTCATTTTTGTAACATTGTGACAAGCCAATTGGAAATATGGAGCTTATCTGTAAATGTTTAATTAGCTGTATGAACTATGTCCTTTTGTAACATGCGAAATGTAACTTGCAATTATTGTGGATCTTTCCTCCCCGGGCCTCCACTGAAATGGGCTCTTCTTGGCCCAGTGGACTTCCCCGGTCATCAAACTTAAATAAATAAATACATTTTACAAGGAGCTGAGAGCTTTGGAGAAAAGAAGTTTAGTGCTACTTATACTAAGCTGCTTGCATTGTTAGTAGCACAACAGATAGTATACTTGCTTTTGATGCAGAAGGCTGTGGGTTCTACTCCCACAGTATGCAGATGGATCGTTGATACCGTACTGTGTTGTATTTTAAAGGGAGTGGATGCTGCAGTCCTATTAATGTCCTCCTTTCGAGGAGTTACCTAGTAACTGTTTCTGTTATCAGTTTGCCATCCAATCCCCATTGCAAAATTACTAGCTTATCATTTTTTTTAATGTAGCATAGGCAATTCATTCTTCAAGGGCAACAGGGACTTTATTTGTAGATGAAACAATGAAATAGAAAGTTGTTTGCTAGCAGCAACCTCTTTATTAGTTACAGACCCTTTAATGTGGAATTATTTAGATGACTTATTTCTGCAGAGATTTTGCATATTTTCTGATATCTGTGGATTGTAATGACAGAAGTTTGAGTGGCCTTTTATGGTTGAAATTTTCTGACATGGGAAGTTTTGTCATTATTGTTTCATTCATTTTGTTTCATTGCTTACTACACATTTAAAACACATTCTAACAACTGGTGCTGTATTATACAAGGAATATAATTTAATACAATCAGGTTAATACAGTCAGAAAGGTGAATCGAAGAATGCATACATGTATCGTTGCTCACAGGATGCAGGAGATCAAAATAGGGGAAGACACCAGTCACCAATGGAGTCCCCAAGGGTTTGGTGCTGAGACTTTTTCTGTTTGGCATATACATCTCAAAAGCAGAAGTTAATACCAAAGGGCTTTGGCCGACTAAGTCTGAGATGATTGCAAGCTAGGAGCAGTTATTAAATCCCCAAATGACTTAGCCATCATGCAGGCAGGTTTTTCCCAAACAATAACTGGTGCCAGAATCATGAATTGAAACTGAACTCCAAGAAATACATTATCATATCCTTTGGGAAGTCATCTACTCCAGGGAATTGCCAAATTGACAATGCCCCCTGAGAAATGACCCAGTTGTTTGGCATTTGGGAACTTATGTGTACAGTGACCTTACATTTGACCAACATGTGCCCAGAGTCATAAGAAAGTCTTTCTATATTGCACAGCTTATAAATAAATTGATTTTGACTAGATCTAGAGATGTTATTGTCCATCTTTACAAAGCCCTCATTAGGTCAATCATTTTGTATAATGCCCACTTTGGCATGTATCTGTCCAGACCCATGCAACAATTGGAATACCCACAGAGATACCTTACTAAAAGGATACAAGTCCTAAACAATAGGTCTAGTACGGACCATCTCAAAGATTTATCACTATACTCAGAATCTTACAGCGTGCTTAGAGGTGACATGTCTGGGTGGCCTAATGGTTAAGGTGTGTGTTTGCCTTACAAGCACAAGGTGTGGGGTTTGAGTCTCACAAGGGATAATTGGCTAGACTTAAAATGGCTCACAAGGGCAGTTAGCTTAGTAATAATCTATGAACCTATACAAGGCATCCACTGACCGAATACAGATGGACCTACTTGAACATCAGCAAGTCAAATGGGATCAGAAATACTCAGCTAGGTATCTAAACTGAATGTTGTGGATATATGGATATATATCACAGAGGCTACCACTGTTCCAAAACAGACTATCCATTCAAGTAAAACAAAGCTCATTCCTGTCGGTATTCAAATGCAACTTGGATCTAAGGATAGGTAATAGAAAATGTACTCTAGGATTGCCCCTCATGCCACTAATGGATAGAGGCAGTTCCTAAATGCTGCATCCCTTACATGGGTCCCCTCAAATTATCTATAGTATGATCACATTTATTCACACTAGGGCTAATGTACAATTATCAGCCATGGGATATGTAAAACCAATCAGGAAATGTTAATTAAAGCACCAAAAGGGAAATTGGCTAAGCTTAAAATGTACTCCAAGTGGACCTATGTTCTGGTAGTAAATAGTTTAAAAAAATTGCCTTTTTAGATCACTAAGTGCCCCTCTCACCCCCTGCCCCCCCCCCCAGTCTTCAACAGCTTCCGGCACCTCTGCAGAGGAATGATGATTGTTGCTGTCCATTGTGAGGCACAAATCCTTTTTGCTGGCTACAGTTAAATAGTGACTATAGATGGCATGATAGTCCATGTTTCATGCTGTTTAGAAGACAGCCTGGGATATTGTCTGGATCCATCAATGCAGTGTTCTTGGCCTTAGAGACAGAATATTGAGGAGATGTTCCCTGGTGATAGTTGGGAGAGTTACATTTGCTGGTATTTCCAGAAGGGGGGGGGGGGTAAAGTTATAGCGGAATTTGTCTGTCAGAATGTTTGCTATATCTTCTGGATCAATATAGGTGGTCCCATTAACAATGAGCTCTGCACATGATTGTGTATTGCCTTTGAGGTTGTGGACATACCTAAAGAATGCCTTGTGATAATCCTTATCCTTGGCCTTGCAAGCTAAATTTACCTCAGATTTGTCTTCAGTAGACTTTATTTGTCCTCTAAGTTGTTTGTTTAGTTTGCGATTGCCTTTATCCTGTTGGGTGCTGCAACTCCTAATATTTGCCATGATTTTCTTCCTTCTGTTATACGGCCTACTGACGCTGTGATTCCACCAGAGTGACTTGTTTTTTTGAGTTAGTTATGTACTTATTCCTGGTGGGTACAGCTGCCTCTATGCAGCTATTAACAGGGTTGTATAGGGTTTCTGTGAACAGTTCCGCATATGCAGCAGTGCTCTCAGAGTTTAGTGGAGCTTGAAATTTTGCCAGGTAATCACTTAATAGTAGGAAGTTAGACTTGTAGTTGTTCCTGAACATTCCTTCGTTAGCTGGGGTTCCAGGTTTTATTTTTACTTCAAAATAGACCTTGTTAGTGTTAACCTGTCATTGGCTAGGTTACACTACTTGCCCTTCCCATCATTCCTCTGTGCCTCCACTACAAACATACCTTTCTACTTGTTAGTCAAAACTGTTATATTTCAGAGGTAAGCACATCTCGCATTCTGCATACCTTGCATGTTACATTCCTCCTCAATAAGTTTAGGTCACAGACATGCTAATCTTATATATATATATATATATATATATATATATATATATATATATATATACAGTGTATATATATATATATATATATATATATATATATAGTGTATATATATATATATATATATATATATATATATATATATATATACACTGTATGTATAAATATATATATATATATATATATATATATATATATATATATATATATATATATATTGAGAGAGAGATATGTATGTAACAAACAAAAAACAAACAAAAAAACAAGACGCCAGCTATCAAACGAAAGCACTGTAGAAAAAGTATCCAACTGGTTGCTGCATTTGTTATATATGTATATATGCATCCCTGTATAAACTCTTAAAAATGGCACATAACTTGTCCCCGATTGTAGGTGTGGATAGCATACACCCTAACTCTGACCACTACCACAGAGAGACATAGCAGGATCCCCTCAGTGATGTTTAAAACACACTCCATGGTATAAAAGTACTATATATTAATGCCTGCAATACCTATCACAAACTGCTTCTGCACCAAGGTTAGATCTGTCACTACAACCCTGATATCTTGGTTGTCACATTTATGTAAGATCTGAGTTCCTTGATAGTGAAATACTGGCGTTTATAGCATGTTATCGAAAGACGAAAATAGCAAACGCTATTTCATCGGCACCAAAACATCTAAACATGAAAATACCGAACATTCAGAACAGCAAATTTTTTCCCATGGAAAAAATTTGCTGCTCCGAAACACATACACACAACACAAGCACATCAAATAAACAGCAACCACACACATACACTTAAATTCCTACATCTAACGTTACACTAAACTAAACATACACTACTATCTACCCACTTACCTTAACCCAAACCCTAACTTTAAGATCCGTCACTATCGCACACTCCACCTAACCTGCGCCCTAACCCTAACTCACTTAACCCGCCCCTAACCCTAATGTACAAACAATCGCACACTTACCTGAACCCAACCATAACTTTCCACCACAGCGCTAAGAATAGCGAAGCCGCAGAAACAGCCAACCAAATTCTTTCCTGAGGAAAGAATTTGCTGTTCTGCAGCTTCGCTATTCTTAGAATTCGCTGAATAGTGTTCGATATCAGAACGTTCGAAGTTTTAATACTTCGATGTTCTGATATAGACCCAAATACTGTACCCAGAATTTAACTTTTTCGTGAGTGCTTTTGTTTTTACTTTTTGGTTTGTATTTTGCAATTTTTTATCCAGGTGGGTAGATTAGTTTACTGACCAAATATAAACAAAGTAACACTATCAGAGTTGTGCAAGAAAAGAGACATACAGTAAGGCCAACTTATGCAGCAAGATTTATCAATGTAGATATTCATATATGTCAGATCATTTATAAACAAGTAAGAGAGTAAAAGACCAAGCACTAATCTTTGGATGACTCTTGTATTTAGTTATGTGAGGAGGTGAGAGTGAATTATCACAGTAAACCTGGAAAGTATAGCTTAACAAATATTTTTTAACCACTGGGCTGTGTTTTCTACAAAGTTAAGTCTGCAAAGCTTATACAGATGTTGTGAGTGATCAACTGTTTTGAATACTCCAATTATGTCAATAAATATCCCTACAGTAACTAAGTCTTCATCTGTACTGTTATATCTTAGTTGTGGCAGTGTATACTGCTGTGAAACCTCTGAAGGTATTTATGAAGACATGTTTTGGTCACAGAGAAGACCATATGAGTTAATGTAGCTAAATATTTGCACAATTGCTTTTTTTAAAATATTTTTGTAAGTGGGCATATATTTGCTGAAGATCTAGGATCCTTGCAGTCTTTTGTGTAGGAATTTTTTGGCAGGGGAATTATAAAGGCACGCTTTAATAAGGAGGGGACTGAGCAAGATGATAGTGAAAGGTTAAAAACAAAAATGAGAGATTAAAGATGAACGTGAGACATTGGCATTATGGTTTGCAGCTGATTTGAGGGGGAAAGATATAATTTACAAACCAAAAGACCAACTGATTAAGAACACCAAATGGTCTTACTTCTGTGACAATGTCTAGTCCTTGCAGCAAAAAGCTGCAGTCACATCTTTGTTGTAAGGATATACTTTTAACAAATGACCACTGGTTGAATGCGTACCTTAATTGTACATACTGTAAATAATAATATTACTCGCATGTATAATTGTAAATAACATACAAACACATTGCCTTTACTTTGTTACTGCACTATGTACATTTTGGTGTGTTCTTTAGTCTTTGTGTAATTTTTTGTTTGTGTCTTGCACCACGGTGCTCAGGTTGTGGCTGAAAAGAGTAACTGACCATTCAATCTACCCATTATCAAACTGAACTAAATAAATAAATAAATCAATACAAATTTACTGAATTTAGCTCCAGGGTATGGGTCTAAATTCTGAAGTTGTTTTGGAATCTTTTCTGCTGATATTTCTTTGAAGTGGAACATAGTTATATATTCAGCTAGGGTATAGAGCTGAGGGGCTGTAGGGTGTTACAATATTCTGATGAGGTGTATTAGTCAGATGGTGAGCTGTAAGATTTTGAATGGTGTCTAACAGGAATTCATTATAGTACATTTGAGGAAGTGATGTTTGTTGTAGTGGTGGAAGTTTTTGGTGTCTGTAATTTGTCAAGTATTATTTTTAATGGCTTTCCAGAAGTACTTGAGGATTGTGGTTAAAGTCTCTTCCTCTGCTATACCATTACTTCTGTAAAAAATTCTAGAAAAACTTATAAATAAACAACTTATACAGTGCCTTGACTCAAACAACCTTTTCTCTAATATCTAACATGGCTTTTGTCCTCACCACAGTACCAAAACAGCTCTCTCACACTTTACGAATACCATTAACTCCCCCAGAAACAATGGTAGTGGACCCTATTCCTAGATCTGTCTAACACATTCTGCATTGTATCCCACCAAAACATTCTCATCAAACTGGCAACACTAGGTTGGTCTCACTCTTCTCTTTCCTGGTTCCTTAGCTATTTATCTGACAGACAACAAGCTGTTAGATGGAAACAAACTCTCCCCATTTCAACCTATGTCGGTTGTTATCCCACAAGGGTCCATAATGGGTCCCCTGCTTTTCAAGGTCTTCCCAAACAAGCTTCATACTGCCACATACCACGTACACATAATCCAATACAATGATAACTCAATACTTGTAAGTTAAGTTCCTTCACTAACTGAACTACTGCGACCTGCGGTGGTGGTGCTGCGGTATCGTTGTCACCTCACAGTAAGACACTGTCCGGTTCTATTCTCAGCTAGAGCGTCTTCTGCATGGAGACATGCGTGAATGGGCGTACCATCATTGAAGGTTGTGCATCAGGGCTGGTAACTCGGCACGTAAAAATCAACTACAAATCATTAGCAGACCGGAGTTCCGCTGTGGTGACCCCTAACTGGGAAAAGTCGAAAGACACAACAACTAACTGAACTACTGCATATAACCCCAAACTCTCTCTCTCTGCAATAGAATTTTGGCTACAACAATTCAGCCTGCTTCTAAATCCAAATAAAACAAAATTCATGCTTTTCACCCATTAACAATGCACTAGAAATAACTCCTTCAAAATAACATCCTCTAATAAAATAATAATAGAAACAGTAACCCATACAAAATTACTAAGCATCACAATTTATCACAATCTCGGGTCTGATGAACATACATCACAAACAATCAAAAAGACCCGCCAAAAACTGGGCTTCTTCTACAGGGCAAAACAATACCTTACTGACTCCAAATTTAAAACACTAGCCTCAGCCTACTTGCTTCCATCATTTCTGTATGCTCCCTCAATCCTTATTAATTTGAACACTACATACCTATCCAAACTCTCATCCTGCTATAAGAAAATGACAAAAATTGCCACAAACCTTACCTAAAGAACACATCTCTGTTAAACCCTAAAACAACTAGACTGGCTCAAGCTACCTAATTACTTAGTGTACACAGAACTACTAACCTCATCACTACTGACTGACTACTATGTCTCTGACTGTCTGCCCTGCTTAAAAGTACTATCTAATCTCCCTAACCAAAACATAACCTACCTATTGGTATCCTTTATGACTACTATCTGACCATCTGTCCTTCTCCCACCAAAACTACTTAACAGCCTCATCACTCCTTTCTATACTTGAAGCCCATTTTATGCCATGCTACTTGTTCCTCCATCATCTTCATCTGCATTTCCACTGTGTATATCATAAGACTCTAACTGTCACTTCCATCATTTTACTGTAAAGCTCTAAACTTAATTACAACCCATGATACATATTTCCTCACTTTGACTTTCCAGGCATGTAATCTAATTGTACCAATTAACTTTATAGATTGCAGAAGTTCAAATTTAAAAATCAGTTTCTGTATAACTCTTGTATGCTATGCTATTTTTATATGTAACATATGCTTTTTTTAAAATGTTCTAAATTTTTCTACTATATACTAAGTATTGTGCTAGAGCTTTTCTCCTCCCAGTGCCTCTGCTGAAAAAAGGGCATTTTGCCCAGTTGGACTTTCCTGGTCAATAAAGATAGATTAATTAATTTTCCAAGGGCATGAAGCTTTAGCTGTGTTGATGACAATTCTAGTTTCCTTTCTGAAAGATAGGTATATTTGGTGTAAAGTTTTCTCATTTAGGTTGTTTCACAGGCAGAATTCATTTGGTTGGGGGGAAAAGAGAAGGTCTTGCATTCTGCTAAGCTCATTTATAAAGAAAGATAGGGCAGAATCTGCATTATTGGAATAATAGAGTTGGAGCTGGTTTATGGCCTGTTCTAAGGAACTTAGCTCATTTTGCTTTGTTTTGCTTATTATTCTAGAAGTGGTTATTTGTAGTATTTTTTGTTGTTGGTTTTGAATGTGTGTGCCACAGCGAAACTCCGTCCGCTAATGATTGGCAGTAGAGTTTTACATGCTGGCTTGCCGGCCACAACCTTCAAACTGAGAATCGAACGGCAACGCCTAACTGTGAGCACCACCACCGCAGTTGTTGTTGGTTTTGAATGATCATGAGGAAATGATTGGTAGATGGTCACTAAGATTGTTGGGAAGAACACTGACTTTTTAGCATTTGTGTTTGTTATTAGTGAGACTGAAGTTTGATGTGAAAACTTTGCCACTAGATTATTGTGTCTAGTAGTCTGAGTAACTAAATTCTGTAGTCATAGTTGGTATAGTTTATTGGACAGCTGTGTGTGTAGTGGGTGACAGAGAATACCTATATTTTTAGTGTGCTCTTTCATTGTATAAATTATTTTTATTTTTTTCCACTTGATGTGTTGTCACATTCTGTGCTGAGACTGTAATTGGTCCAATGTACTGTGCTCCAGTTAACAAATTGTATAAATAAATACATAAGGTAATGGAAGGAAGGTAAAGAAAGTGTTTTATGTAATCATCACAATATACGTTTCCCAGGCTTTGTCTTTTTGTTTCATTTGTGCCTTTGTTTACCTGGTTAGATCACCAGGCACACAGGCATAGTTTAGAGATATACAGCACTGTTTAGATAAAGGTAAGGCTTCATTGCCACCACTGTATAGGAAGGGACACTACTTACAAAGCACTTGTGCAGCATTGTTCAGTTTTGGTCACCATTTTGGGAGAAAGACTTGTGCATTTTTGAAAAGACAGAGTAAAAGGCTATAACAAGAACAGATAGCACAGAGAAAATTACATGTGGACATGGTTACAGAATTTAAGAATGTATCTTCCTGGAGGATAGAACAGGTAGGGGAAACAAGACTGAAACAATGCAAAATGAACAAACACATTTGTTGAATTGTTTACAGATAAGGGGTGAGGGGAACAAGCAAGTTTTAAAAGTGTTCTGAAATTATCTGTGCAGTTTATAGCCATAATACTACTGATGTAGTGAATGTCATTTCACACAGAGTGGTGAAATGTTAAACTGGCTGTCAGTGAAAGGAGTTGTTACATATGGTATATATTTCTTTAAAATTAAAGGTGCTCACTTAGCATGTTATCCTGTATCCTGCATAAGGGTATAGGCATCACCACGTTGGGGCGTGGTGGTGCATGTGCCCAAGCTGTGAAATACTGGGGTCTATATTATATGAGCGAAAGTTCATATGAACGAACGCTCTAATGAGCGAAAATGCTGGGCATCGAAACACTTTTTCTGGGATCGCAGTACAGTGAAGATAGGAATATTTGCCCTTTCCTCACTGTAGCGTGATCTCGGAGTTGGAATATATATTTAGCGGGGGGGGGGGTCTTTTGCCCCCCACAATATAACATTTGATGTCTTGCATTTTCGCTCATTAGAGCGTTCATTCATATGAACTTTTGCTCATATAATATAGACCCGAAATACTGTACCTTTGTGAATTCCCCCAGTAAAATACAATGGCGTTTTTTGAATCCAGTCCATTTCTGTTCCATGACACTGTCATAGTAATAGGACATGGGTAGACACTGAAGGGTTCTGTTACACTTTCATTGGAAACTATCGCCCCATAAGCCTGACTAGCTTGGTCTGCAAAGCTATGGAAAGGATCATCATGGACCTCATAAATAAAGATATTGGGGACCTACAGACACTGGATCCTACCCAGTTTGGCTTTGTTAAGGGCAGATCCTGCCTCTTAAACCTGGTTGATTTCTTTAAAACAGTCACCAAGGCCATTGACGAGGGGAAGGTGGTCCACACAGCCTACCTGGACCTCGCAAAAGCCTTCGATACAATACCCCACTCGGGCATTATAGATAAACTCACCAGCTTAAATATAAACCCCTATGTCACTAGATGGGTTGCAAACTGGCTCAAGGACAGAACCCACATGGTTAGAATTGCTGGAGCCATGTCAGACTCCAAACCAGTTACAAGTGGCGTCCCACAAGGCTCAGTCCTGGGAGCTCTCTTGTTCGGTATATATTTCTCAGCGGTACAGGCCAACACAGAAGGACTGTGGCTGACCAAGTTCGCAGATGACTGCAAACTGGGTGCCATAATCAACTCTCCAGCCGACACAAGCATCCTCCAAAAGGGCCTCATAGAAACAGACAACTGGTGCCAGAGCCATGGCCTCAAGCTAAACGCCAAAAGTGTATAGTCATCCCTTTGGCAAAACAAAGTGCCCACAAATTACCACATAGGTGGTAATCCATTAAGTACAGAAGAAGTCATTAGGGACCTGGGGACCCAAGTTGATAGCAATCTCTCATTTGACAACCACGTGGCCAAAGTGGTTAGAAAAACATTTTATATAGCCCACCTAATCATGAAGGGATTCACATCTAGATCAGGGGAGGTCATCGCCTCTTTACTCATCCCTCATCAGGCCCATAATTGAGTACAATGCCCTTTGGGATGTACCTTACCAGACACCTGCAGCAACTGGAAAGACCCCAAAAGTACCTCACCAAGAGGATCAAAGGGCTCAAACAGATGCCATATGCTGCCCGGTTAAAGAAACTCCAGCTCTACTCAGTGGCATACCGCCTGCTCAGAGGCGATCTGTGCCTGACGTATAAAGCCATGTCCAACCCAGAATTAATGGACATGCTGCACCTCAGAAAATCCAAATCCCATCGAGCTACGCACTCGAGAGACTTGAACCTCAGCACTGAAATAAATAGGACATGCTGGAGGGACAGATTCATAACCCAGAGGCTCCCTTCACTCTGGAATAAAATCCCAGTCCAGGTTAGGCAGAGTCCCACATTGACTCTCTTCAAGAGGAATCTTGATGAGTGGATGGGAGATCGTAGGTTTACCCCGGCTATCACTTCTGTGTCACTGTTAGACAGAGGCACAGTATACTAACCTCAAAAACGCATAGCAAAATTAATTTAAAATGGGTGGCGAAAGCCAAACACTCTGGCTAGGCTTATAAATGCCCTAGGGCAGATAGCCTAGTATGAACCTATGAACCTATGATTTTTTTAATGAATAGTCAGAGTAAATTCTTCTTCTTCTGGCTTTTCCCGATTAGGGGTCACCACAGCAGATCACCTGTCTGCTCATGATTGGCAGTGGAGTTTTACAGTGTCGAGTTGCCAGCCCGGAACCCAACCTTCCACAGAAGGCAAGCACTCATGCCTAGGCCAATTTAGAGTGTCTAATCCACCTACAGCACCTTTGGAATGTGGGAGGAAACCAGAGCACCCAGAGGAAACCCACAAGGAGGACATGCAGACTCCACACAGAAGGCACCCCAGCTGAGGATCGAACCGGAGAACCTCTTGCTATTCTTGCTGTGAGGCAGCAACGCTAACTGCTGCACCACTGTGACTGTCCCTGAATAGTCAGAGTAAATAATATTAAATTATAGTATTTCATCAAAATAACTTTTTAGCAAGTGTAAAGAAAGAAACTGTTATCAATCATGCTGTGAATTTCCTAGATTAAGTTGTTGGCAAATTCTTAGCCAACTCTGATTCGGTCTGAAACTCCGGCTTCAGAAAATTTCAGAACGCCAACCTGCACTCGCAAAAAAGCTTCTGCATCAGACCATGCGGCAAAAAAGACTGAGGATATGACGTCGGTCATGCGCATTAGTACCCTGACGTACTGACGTCAGTCTAATGCGCCCTGACCGACGTCAGCCATATACTCTGGTATTCGGGCCGACTGGACAGCGGACTACCCAATAGTTAGGACTGCAGCAATGTGGAACGAAGAACATCTGTTATCAATCATGCTGTGAATTTCCTAGATTAAGTTGTTGGCAAATTTTTCTGTGTTTTACATTTTGTCTGTTTCTTCCATGCTGTGAAAAGTAGTATTCCACATTTTGGTTACGAAAAGTTAAGAGTTACAGGAGGCAGTCAGCAGATGACAGCAAAAGGCTGAAGCCAGTCACATTAAAGGGATTATTGCTATGGTTTAGTAGGAAGTGAGTGCAGAGGCTAGTGTATGACGCTTCCAAGTTGAAATATATTACTGAGGTTGGATGTTCTTTCACTTTTGTTTTTGCAGAAAAGTAGTAACTCTGTGGACAGAGTTGCAATATACACCCTGCAGCAGCAAGTGGAAATATGTTATTGTAGATGTTATGTTCTTCATTTTCTTTTCAATGGAATAGCAGCAGTATGGAGAATCTCAGTATAATTGTTTTAGGTGCCAGGTGATATGTGAAAGCAAATGACAGTTACACAATCACTTCTGAAAGATTATTGATTTGGTATATTGGGGGTAGAAAGTCATTACTTTTATATGATTCCCTCACTGTCAAAGGTAGTATTTTGTGCTCAAGTATCTTTTAGAAGCCTCTGAGTTTTTTATTGTTAACTCTCTTTGGGGAAATGGTCTGATGTATAACCTCTTACATACAGCTATAAATCTGGCTATTTAGAGGGCTTTTGTTGTCAAAGTCTGACACTATGCCAAATTTCCATCTGGGACTATTTGATCTCTGTAAAAAGGGCCAGGTAAATTCACCAGAATATATATATATATATATATATATATATATATATATATATATATATATATATATATAATTAGTTGTAATACGCCTTGGGTACAATGTCCTGCTTTCAAGCAGCTAAAGCTGTGAAGTCAGACATTGTTAAACTTGAAGCTGTAAGGTCATATTTTCAGTACTAAGTATATTTTAAAGATAGATACCCTGTTATTAGCTGAAAGCTGTGTAATGAAATTTCAAAATATGTCTTGAACAAAGCAAAGGAACAAACCAATAATTCAAAAAAGAAGAACCACACTGCAGACACAGGAAAATAGTTTTGTTAGCGCTTTTGTTTACTCAAAATAGGCAAACTTCATCAGACAAATTTCACAAAGCATAATGAATCCTTAAATAGACAAGGCTTAATTGACATCACCATAAATAATCAATTAAAGACACACTCACATTAAAAGAGCAATGTACCAAAAAATATATATATATATAGAATATAAATGCACTAAGCAATAAAATCCTGCATAAGGACAATATCAAACAGTGACTGCATAAGTATACACTTACATATACACAACATATATAAATATA
Organism: Protopterus annectens; assembly: GCF_019279795.1. Taxonomy (NCBI): domain Eukaryota; kingdom Metazoa; phylum Chordata; order Ceratodontiformes; family Protopteridae; genus Protopterus; species Protopterus annectens. Next base: position 1,710,278,919 of record NC_056737.1, read on the forward strand.
AATATAAACCAAAATAAAAAAAACATTATCTCATTAATGCTTTCATTTTTAAAATGCTTCCAATAGAAACAAAATCATTAAGGCCAGGAAAAACAACAGCATTTAATTTAAGTTGCCACATTAGTTCCTTCTTATCCTATTTTAAGGATATGGGCCCACCCCTATCATTTTCATACACTTTATCAATAACAAGAAAAAAAAACTATGTTCAGGATGGTCTTTAATGTGCCTCGCTAAAGCATTTTTTAGGTTCAATTTTTCAATGGCATACAGATGTTCATAAATCCTATTCTTAAGAGGTCTCTCGGTTTTTCCAACATAAAAAACATCACATAAAGTGCAGGTGCTTAAATAAACAACCCCCCCCTGTGAGTTGCAATTAAATTTACCCTTAATGTTGTATTTCTTTCCAGATATTCTAAAGGAATTCCTAACATTAATATATTTGCACCACATGCAAGATTCACATTTAAACATGCCATTATGTGATAAATGCAGATTAGGGGTCTGGTTCTCCAACAAACATTTGATGTTCCTACCGTTCATAAAAACCACTCTAGGTGAATCACCCACACATTTATGAATAATGTTTTCCTCAGTTAAAAAACGCCAATTTTTGATAAGAATACATCTTATCAATGGGGCATCTAAGGAAAATGTGGTAATAAAGCTCAATTTCTCATTGCTTAGATCCAAATGGCCCAACCTAATTGGTACTACTATTGGACCAAGATTCCCAACCATATCATCTTGTAGTATATTCTCACCAGGTTCTATATTTAAATCACCAGGGTCTATTTCAAGAACAGGTGAACCAACAATCACACCTTTCTTCAAAAGGGGGGGGGGGGTAAAAAGACCATTCAACCTTTTATGGTGAACCTCACAAATTAATTTGTCTAACAACATACTAGGGTACCCACGTTTGGTAAACATCTCTTTCAAGAAATTGCATTCATCCAAAAAATCATTCTTCAAGGAAACCATTCTAGCCGCCCTAACAAGTTGACCTTTAACCACCACCCTTTTCTGGAATTGGGGGTGGCAGCTGGAGTAATGAAGAAAGGCGTTAGAATATATCAGTTTCCTGAATATTTTTTAAATAAATCTTCTATTGGGAACATCTTTAATCAATTTAACATCCAAATATGAAATATCATCAGTCTGAAATTCCCAAGTAAATTTCAAGAAATTAGTATAATGTGTAATATCTTGGCTAAATGAATTAGCTGAAAATTGGTCCCCTTTCCAAAGGATGAAAATATCGTCCAGAAAGCGGGTGTACCAGGCTGCTTTCTGTTGAAAAACTACATTCTTAAACAAAAAGTGTTTTTCCCAAAAGGCCATAACTTTGTTGGCAAAAGTGCCCCCAGAGGGTGAACCCATGGCCAAACCCATTCTTTGTAGATAAAATTCTTTATCAAACATGAAATAATTATTCTTAAGCACTAAATCTAGTAAGTAAATAATCAAATCAATGTTGGACCCATCAATCCGTTTCTCCAACAAAAATTCCCTCACCCAATCACAACCGATGTCTTGTGGTATCACTGTGTATAAATCATGGACATCGATTGTGAGGAAATTTATCTCTTCAGAGAAAGAGAAATTATTAATATTCTCCAAAAAGGCCCATGAATCCTTACAAATCTGAGATTCATCCATTAGTGCCAGTTTTAATTTACTATCAACAAATTTTGCACACCCATATGTAATGGACTGCCTACCATCAACAATGGGACGAAAAGGGGGGGGTCCCTCAGGTCTTTATGGATTTTAGGCAGCCCAAAAAATCACAGGGGTAGTAGGATAACTAATACAAAGATAATTATATAACTCTACATCAATGCATCCATCAATAAAAAGGTCATTGATAAAGCCCTTAAGCCATTGATATGTCCCATTTAACTCGTTTCTTGAAACCTTGACATAGGCTTCATTCATGAGAAGGGTTTTCATTTTCTCTACATATGTATCCTTGTTCATAAAAATCAACCCTCCCCCTTTATCCAGTTTAATAACCCGAATGTCAGCAAAACTCAAAACTTTAAGGGCATCTTTTTCATTAATAGATAAATTAAAATTCTGAAATTTATGTGGGATCTTGTTGTTGAATGTGGCCCTAACATCATTAACACAAACCTTTTCAAACAGTAATATAGAAGGGTGTAATGTAGGATTAAACACACTGGCAACCCAAAATTCATTAACAATACTAGAACTGTTACCAAAAAGGACATTCAAATTCAATTTCCTAGTGTATGTTTTTAAATCAATCAAAGCCCTGGCTAAATCCCCTCTAATTGTGGGCACAAAGGTAAAACCTTTAGCCAGGACTTCAATTAGTAATGGGGAAGGCACAAATGAAGAGTAGTTGTATATTTTAAAGTCATTTGTGCTATTCACCAAAATTTCAACTGTTTTTTGACATTCAATAGTGGTCATGTCCATCATGTCCATATTAATTCCTATCTCCTTCGTTTGTTCTGCGGCTTCTTTTTCCACCGTTGTTGCTGTTGTACCCGATTCTGTTGGCCACCAGTGTCCCCATTTTTGGCCCCCGAGAAAACCTGGGATGAGTTACCATTTTTCCTTTTGTTGTTGTTCCCACCATTATCATTATGTCTGTTGTTAAGCTGTTCACTTTTCCTAACAATAGGATTTTCAGATGGGAGCCCAAAAAAGCCAGGAAAATGTTTACAACTAGTTTTGGGAACTCTGTGTGTGTGTGTGTGTGTGTGTGTGTGTGTGTGTGTGTGTGTGTGTGTGTGTGTGTGTGTGTGTGTGTGTCTGTGTGTCTGTGTGTGTGTTTGTGTGTGTGTGTGTCTGTCTGTCTGTGTTTTTGGAGAGGGACACTGCTGTTTTTTGTAACTTATGTGAAAACATAGTACAGGGATGTCACAATATCATAGAGACATAGAAAAATGAACAATGCTGGGGAAGGCCTGTAAATGATAGGTACATTTGATGATTTATTGACAGATATCTTTAGATATATCACCAAATTACAAGTCAAATTTTCTTGTTCCATAGCTGTTTCAGTGAGAGGTCCAGCAAAGAAAAGGATATGTATGGGGAACTTGGCAGTTTATCAGTATGGGAGATTGGCATAATGGTTAAGGTGCTTACCTTAAGAACACAATGTTCAGGGTTTGATTCTCACTTAGGGTAATTGGCTAGGCTTAAAATAGCCCTAAAGGGCAGCTAGCCTAGTACTAATCTATGAACTTCATTGTCAAGATTGGCATCAGACAGTCAGCCTTAGCCCAAAAGGAAAGAACATTTAGACAAAAGGGGCAGGCAAGTCTTCTTTTTTGCATTAATTAATAAAAGCTAAACTACATAGTTTTACTTGTTGTGTCTTTCAGCTTTTCCCGGTTAGGGGTTGCCACAGCGGAACTCTGGTCCACTAATGATTGGCAGTTGATTTTTACGTGCTGAGTTGCCAGCCCTAACGCACAACCTTCAACGAAGGTACGCCCATTCACGCATGTCTCCACGCAGAAGATGCTCTAGCTGAGAGTCGAACTGGTCAGCGTCTTACTGTGAGGCGACAACTCTACCGCAGCACCACCACCGCGGATAAACTACATAGTTTTATATTTATTAAACTACATAGTTTTACTAATAAATATATTTACTTAAATCTATAAATACATGCCATTATCTCAAACCATGCCTGTGGGGAAACTTTGAATAATGAAGCTTCACTCAGTGTTACTAATTAACTATAAAGCATCCTATACATTTTCACAGAATATCCTTTGAACAAGTTTTCTAGTGTAAAACAAATGATCTGACAAGGCAGCCACTGTGCACATTAGACCAAAGTTCTACAAAGTGGTTAGTTGGCAGCAGTATAGGGCAACTTGGCACTTTAGTAGGAATTATGGGTACTTTTGGAAATGCACTCTGAAAACTGAGTGATGAAATGACGAGATGATTTACAGAAGTCTCTGACATTCCTGTCAGTCAGTGCTTATTCATAAGCCTCTTTAGTAGCTAATCTGCATTCTTTTTATCATTAAATTTAATTATACTGAAAGTAAATCCAGCCTGCACTGGGCTGTTATGAGGACATTAGGTCTGTGAAAAGCTAGACATCAGAAGGAATTAGTGGTCATGTAATAAAACACTATTATTCCATTTACCTGGCAACCCACTGTGTTTAATGTTAATTACAAAATGAACTTTGCTCTTTACTGGTGGGAGTGCAGGCAGCTCATGTCAGGAAAGCAGCAGCGCCACGGTGTGTGTAGCAAGAAGTGATTAGCGATTATCAGGCCATAGCATTACCACAGTGCTGCATGTGGGCATGTTACTAGCATGCTTATGGAAGCAGAACATATGCACATTAACAGTAGTCAGATACAAACATCAAAAAGCTACCTGTTAGCACATATAAATAACATAAATATTGAGTCAGAGCCTTTGTAAATGATATGCATGGTTTAATTGCACTATCTAGTTACTCAGTTAGATGTGCAACTAACAGGGATGAAGTCAGCAGCAATATTCTGTTAGTGTTCTTCTCATATAGGTTACTGATGTCACTGGGGGTGCTTTCCGATGCCTTCTGCTGCAGTGGGCAAAGTGAACATAGACACCAGGAATCACATCCTGTACTGTTTTTCCAGCAGGAATCACCTTGGTACTGGAAACAAAAGTCCTAATATTGCAATGTATTTTGAATGGGTAATGTTTGAGTTTAAATGTTTCTTTTAGTAAATGCACTTGTTTTTTTTTGTTGTTGTTGATTTCTTACAAATATTTTATTGTGCCAAACACAAAGCTATATGAAGTAACGGTTGCTGTTTACCATGCAACTCTTCCAGCTTAATCTTTGATATTTGTTTTAGAAGACTTGCTATATTTCTTTTTGAATGCTGGCAAATTAGCAATGTTATCCTATTGAAGTACGTTTATTTGTTTGTATCCTACCTTTGTTTATCAGGTAATTATGCCAGATATAAAATATCCAGTTCAGTATCACATACAACTCAAGTCTACAAGTAAACAATATGGTAACAAATTAAAGGGAGAGAGAGAGAGAGAGAGACAGTAAAAAGATAACAGAGTTGGATACAGTGTTGTGATCTCAAGAATAAAGGCAGAAACTATAAAAGACAATAGTTTTGCTGGCACATCTAAGGCCAGCTATTTTAAATACACAACTTGTTCAGCAAACTAGTAAACAACCAATACAAGTAACAACCCTATAGTATTTCATAGATTTCCAGAATAATGACTGGAATAAATATACAGTTGATGAATTAGGTAAGCAGATAAGTAGAGAGCCAGGATGTGGGTCAATATTATTTCATTGAATGGCCACATTGTCAAATGCCATTTCATCAGAAATGCCATTAATCGAAACCCCCCACCCCCCTCTAATTATATATACCAACTCCAAGATAACACTACAGTGGGGAAAGGGCAACTTTCTTGATCCCTACTGTAAAACAACCTCAGTCAGAACAGTTCGATGAACGACATTTCTGATGAAATGGCGTTGAATTCGACAATGTGGCCATTTAGGATCTCAATGAGAAAGGTAGACAGAGAGAGAGAGAGAGAGAGAGAGAGAAAGAGAAAGAGAGAGAGTACTGTAGACAACAGCCTGTATTACAGGTATTATTAATAACAGTACTGTTTATACCTGCCTCATTTTAAATCCCAACACCTAATATTTCTTTCTTCATTTGCCCAAAGCATAACTTGTTCTGCTGTATTTTCACATGCTCACTTAATTATCTAACCCCTAAAAAAAAAATGAGATTAGCTATATATATGTGTGCTCGACCTAAAAATGGACTGTTTTAATTGTGCGTGCTGATATGGATAGGAGCATTTAAAGAAAAGAAGGCAACTAAATTGTTCTAATTTAAACCAGTATTCCTACTAATGACTAGATGTTCAAAGAGTTTATCTGTAAATAAGGCAGTACGGAGAAAAATAATTTGCCATTGTTTAACTACAACAAAGACAAGACAGGACATACAATCTGTTGTGACACACATTACTGTTTATAACAGGTGAAAACAATGAAAAAGGAAATGTAGGCTGCATTTAGAGAATACAATGTTGGTGCATGTTCCTCTGCAACTGAAGTACAAAATAAACATTTAGGGGACATAAGAAGCTGGTATCTTGCCCTCTAGTTTGAGGGTAGGTGCTACTTGTTTGGTCTAATACACCTCACAGTTATGTGATAACTACCTTCTGAGAACGTGTATTATACCAGCAAAAACAGAACAGGTACTAACTACATAAATACAGCCATCAACATGCTTTGCATAACTGCAGCCACTAAATAAGGACAAAAGATAAGGAGTGAAACAGGTGACCAGCATTACATGTGATTATTTTTCTTTCATTTAGACAATCTTACACATTTAATAGTTTAAAAACATCAATAATTAATCCACAGCAAGCTACAGTTGTAATAGGAACACTTAAACATGCATAAGACTTTCAGTTAAACAGGAAATTGAATTCATCTAGTTTTGAAAAGTTCTGCAGTATAAACATTATGATATCCAGAACTTTCCTTTTCACACATAGCATCTAGCCCTGTAATATATGAAAATAAAATATACTACCCCCACAATAATAAAATTCCCTGTTGAACTATAATTTTAGACATAAAACAGTTGGAAACTTCAAATCTAAGTTGTTTTAATACTTTAGACATGTTCCACAATTACCACATTAATAAGCAGTAAGGCATTAGATACTGTATAAAATGGTCCGTATCATTTTCTTAATCAGAAGGTCTGGGTGGACCACCAGGCCTTCAGTGAAACCTATGTACATTCTTACCCTTTCAATTCAAAGGGGTTTACTTTGTTTTATGGCAATGGTGTGGCATTTCTTTCATACATAAAATGCCCAGATGGGATATTAACAAGCAAATATGAAAGACTACAACGACCCCTTATCTTCCTTCACAATAAAGATTCTTCAGCTGTTGCTTTCATGGGTATGTTATTTATCTCTGGAAGCAAACATTGAACCTGCCCTCTGCTCAGTGAATCTTCCATTTTTTTTTTCATATTTACACACTGGTCCAGTCCCTGAAAATGTAACTCATATTTGGTCTACACATTTCTTCACAAACAAACTATCAAAGGTTCCATTAGGTCCAGGAGTACATTTTCATACACAGACTTTATCTCTAGCTATAAAAGAAAAGCTTTCAGCTTGGTGCTTTTGTCAAATATCAGTTTCTGGGTTCACTATTTTCTACATTTCTGCTTTCATACCTTGAAGAAGAAGCAAATCAAACATGAATATTTGCCTATGAAACACTGGTATTTCTGTGGAAACAAACATGTCTTCATCTGAGGAATAACACTGTAATTAAGCCAAAAATGTTTTGTTTCTGGAGTCTCATCTGTCATTCTCTTCATCCCTTCCTTCAAAGTCTGTACATCCTTGTCTGACAAGCCATTATTAAGTTCATATAGTCACAGTAGAACAAGGCAGATGGTTTGAATAACCATATGCACCCTAGCAATACACGTTAAGAGGTATTGCTGGTAGGTTTGCCTCCTTTCTTGATAAGGGCTGTACTACTAATCAGTGGGGTGCATTTATTGGAACCCATCCAATCATCAAGACTTAACCTGAAGGAGGCATGCAAGGGAAGTGGATTTTCTAGGTAAGGAAACCTTTGGGTAATGATCCCATCTCTGTAAGAAGATATATTTAAGTTACAATGTAAGATAAGTGTTTTGGAACAAGTGTTCCTATTACTGTTAGTGCTTCTGAAGTGGAGAAGATCTAGGAAATAGGGGATTTCATAGGCCAAAAGGCAAAATAGAAGCCTCCATGTAGGAGTCTGTATGAGACGAAGAAGGTGAAAGACTTCATAACTGTATTTATTCATTGTTTTATCCTTTTTTAACTGGTTTAGTCCCACTAGGCAATTGACCTCTTTTCAGGGGAGACCCAAGGTGCTATTCATATTGACTAGGAGTGTCATAGAATATTTAACATCCACCTGAGTTACCACTATCTCAGACAGATGGGACCTTGGTTTAAGAGCTTATCCCAAGGATAACACATTCAGGAACACAGCACCTTCTAATGCAACACTGCAGTGTAAGTAATGGAAGAAACAAAATCAGTCAACTGTTGTGGAACTAGAACCTACAGCCTTCTAGTCTACATGCAGTAAAGGCCGGGGTACTACTTGTTGAGACACTGATACTTTCCAGATAGCTCAGGGAACCTAGCCCTTCGGTTCTGTTGGTAAGGAAACATGCTTTTCCAAGCTATGATACTGTTTGGTAAGATACCTGTTAATCAGAACATTATATTCTATGATTGACCTAATAGTGGATGAATAGTGGTGGACTTAAGTTCTTTTTAGCTTGAGGATATACCTTTGACAATTAACTGGGCAATGAAAAAGATTCCCGTACTGTAAATGATACTTAATGATCAAAGGACCGTTAATAATTAATGAAAGTACTTAGATCTCCAATGACTATATCAGCCTTAAGTAGGACTTCATTTATGGGCTAATCAGTGAGAACATTTTCTTTTACAGATATGAATGCACTACATTTTTCTTTGCATTGAGTTTAAAGCCATGGTAAGAACATTCATTACCGACTCTTTCTAGCCCTTCTTGGAGAATATACAATTAATCTGTTAGGGACTGAATAAGCACAGACAGTTTGCAGTCCACTGCAGACTTGGTCAGCCACAAACCTTGGATACCTGCTTTCAGATCAGAGAAGTAGATGCCTAAGAGGAGGGGACCCAGCCCAGAGTCTTGAGAGACTCATCTTGTGACTAATCTGTTAGAAAGAAGGTACCACCAAGACTTTCAGATATCCATTGAAAAGCGTAATACCTTAGCCCCCTTCCACACCAGAAGTAAAATGACATGTTTTTATTTACAAAAAGTTCTAAGTGCAGGAATAGTACAACGTTAAGCTTAACTACAAAACTGTAGAGACTGATGTCAAAGAGAGGAAAAAGGAATATGAGCAAAAGAAGTATTCATTGGTTGGGCGAAAGTGGTTGGGTAGAGTGCAGCCCTAGTAATACAACAGAATCACAGCAGGGAAAGCAGCTTTGGATGGGACTGGAGGAGCCAGAGGTCTCACTTAAAATTATCTGGCCAGAAATCAAAGCAATGAGGCAATCTTTGCAAAAGCTGGTGTTAGGTCATGAAAAGAAGATGATGAAGGTCGACAATGCTTTAAGTGAACATGCTATGGTGATCCAGTCACTGGCAGAGGAAGCTGCAGAACTGAAGCGAGAAGTTGCCACAGCAGAGGATTACCTAGATTATACAGAAGAGAAATTAGTGGGCATAGGGGACTGGACATGAAACAAAAATATCCGAGTATTTGGGATCCCCCAGATGGTGGTGGGGTGTGCAGGATTTGCTTGAGACATCCTCAATAAATAGACTGTTATCCCACCTAAGGAAATTGAGGTGGAGGGAGTGCACTATACTCTATAGCAGCCTTTATCAAAAAGTGCTAGGAGGCAAATGCTGATTTTAATTATTTGCAACCCTTTACATTGAAGGAAAGAATACTGGCAGAGATCGGGAAGTGTGTCAAGCCACAGATGATGGGAATGTAAAGGTCTTGGAGCATGACTTCTCAATGGACCTGATGAAAAAGAACAGCATTTGTGCCAGTCTGCTGACAAATGGTGATCAGGTAGAGCATGTTATATCCAGCCTGGATTAGGATCTTCATGTCAGGGGTGACAAAATATTTAGTGACCTGATGGAAACTTTAAATATATTCCAGAAGCCTATGAACCAGCACCATGAAGGGAGAAGGAGTATGCACAAAACAAGAGTGGAGGATCAGCAGACTGGTGAGATATGGAGAGGTAGGTTGAGTTCATGTAGACATTGAATGGAATTATATTATTTCCTGAGGAAACAACACTTGGTAGTTATGCAAGGGCATCACAAAGAAATGTAAGTACTGTTTATGTAAATGCTGCAACTCTCAAAAAAGACTGTTATGGCCTGAATCTTGAAATAGAGTGAACACTACTCTGGTACTTTTTCTTTTATCAATTTTAATGGCCTTTGGGATTAAAGAAGTTTGCATGTTGCAGAGGGTGCAAGTGTGCAATTCTCTGACCTTGAGGGAAGAGAGACTGGGAAGATCAGAGAAAGCAGAGTGACATAATGGTATAACAGCTGTAACTTTTGTTGATACGTGGAATGTTGTTTAATGGACAAATGGCTCTGAGATGCACAATCTGCATATTTTACTAAATGTTATATCTGGAGAAAACAATATCAGAACAGCAGTGATTTGGGGGAATTTGTCCAGTGATAATGTAAAGTGGGATGGAATGAAAGAATAACAATGGAAGTGTGAGTGCAGGTTAGGAAAGACAAAAAATGAATAAAGTGAATTGAGTGAGTGGGGGTCAATCCTTGATAAGAAACTGCCATAGCAATGGCTAGAGGAGGGCAAATGGGGGGTGACAACGGAGAAAAAAGATCTCTGACCTTGGAAGTGATGTTACTGTTATTGTATATAGCTGATCAGGGGAAATTGGGGGGGTGAATTATTTTGTGTTTTATGTATAGTCAGTGCTGAAACTCTGAGGGGATGTGTAATTTGACAATGAAAGGAGAGAAAATGTAAGTAGACAGGAATAATGTGTGGGGATAAGACAACAGGATGGATAAGTAAATGAATGTGAAGTTAATGACTGAGGAATATCAGTTAAAGATGTGGTTGGCAACATAGAATATCGATGGACTGACCAGTACTGTGAAAAAAAATGGTTTACTATTGAAACCTGGAAACTGGGCTAATTCCCTGTTCATCACTGAACAGTGATCTCAGTGCACAATGCCGAACACAGATACTCGAACTACACTACCCATTCGCTGCAGTGTAGTCGATGTATTTTGAGTCGGCATTCTGTCCATTGGAAAACTGTCTTTCGACTGCATGTCGGTCGACAGCAATAACTTTGTGTATTTAATTGTGAACCAAGCAAAAAAATATATTATATTACACCAGAAGGGCAGAGGTGGATGTGATAGTACTGACTGAGATGTATCTGAAGAAAGATGTGCATCAGAAATTTAATGGGGGGATTTAAATTGCTGGTGAAGGCAGAATCAGAAGAAAAGAGGGCCAGCCCTCCGAGTTAAAAGGAATATATTACTGCAGGTAGAAGATAGACTACAAGGAGGTAAGTGTGACACAGCAGAAATCAAAAGGGAAATTAATGGGAGAAAGATCACCTTGGTGGCTATCTAGTGTCCCCTAGGACTACAGTGACTCAAATTAGTGAGGTGATGCTGGAGATAGTGGCATTGTAGACTGGGATGTGACAATTAGTAAGGATGATGTCAGTAGGGGCTCATGATGGAACAAAGTACGAAGAGAAGGGAGATTTTTAAAACCATTTATCAGACAAGTAGGGCTGATGGGTGTATGGCATCACAGACAATGGAGAGGGGGAGATGCTGGGTTTACATATTATTCACCTTGGTTTAAGGAGGGCTCAAGAATAGACAGGGCTATATAAACCTGGAGAACGTGGAGGAGTTCGGTCAGGTACATCTAGAACCAGTAACACTATCAGACCATGGATTAGTTAAAACAGAATTCAGGTTAGACGTTCAGTGGGAGCTACGTAAGCACTGGGCAAACAAAATCCTTTGCTTTTTCTTTTCATTCACTATATGCTGTGATTTGTGAAGCCATATCATGGATGTACTGAAAGATAGCTGCACTGATAAGGTGAGTGCAGAATAAACAGCAGCAACAAGAGTCACTGAGTCGCACTGAATTGCAGTGTAGTCGATTACTTCATCTAGTGCAGTGTCTTTCTAGTGGAGTTAATTTGTTGTGCGATGCAGTGCTGCCTTACAGGGTGTGTACTACAAGTTATACAAATTTGGGTAAGGGACTTGGAATTGAGATGAGTCTATATTTTCAGCCTTTTATTTTTACCACAAATTGAGACGAGTTTATATTTTCAGCCTTTTATTTGTATCACCTTTAAATAGTAGTGTGAGTTTAGCTTTTTACATATTATCGGGAGTTGACCTTCTGTTAGAATTCTACTCGGATTTTTGTAGAAGTTTACTCACAGAGGGTGATTTGTGCATTTTCATTTTATGTAGCAGCTTCCTAATTCCTGTTGTTGTAACTGATGTGAGCATAAAAGAAGTAGATGTTGGGTTGAATTTACAATGAGGGATCATTTTAGGGTACTTGTTTCTAATATAGGATTTGTCTGTGATTGACAAAGTAATTGGCAAATGTGTTAGCTGTTGATTGATCATTAAGAAGTTTTAAAGGGTTGTCTCTTCTGTGGGATTTACTAGTTGATTTTTTAAAGGTATTCCAGAGGTTGAAGGGTTGTTTCTGATTCTTTTTTGCCACTTAGTACAGTAGTTTTGTATTGTTAGTTGTGCCTGTTGTTGGAAGTTGTTTCTAACTTTCTTATGCTTGAGAAACAACTGTGTATCCTTTGTTAGCCAATAAGCTTTCTAAATGGAGTCTATTGTTCTCATTAATCACCTAGCAGATGTATCTAGTAGATAATTATGAAGTATGTTAAAAAACCTGCATAGCAAGTAATAAGTGGTGGTAGTTCACTTCATTTTTATTCAGTTTTTGCCTTATATAAGTGGTACAGTTTGAATTATTTTCTGCTTAAACACTGAGGTTTGGCCAGCTAAGACCTGCAAGCAATCAACTGAACGTATAAGTGAAATTAAGTAAGGCTTTATCTGCACTTTTTTCAAATAACGCACTATTTAAATTAATTTGTTTGTGTTGCATTGAGCAGTTTCTAGCTGGAAGTTGTGACTCTGTTTTTTCAGTAGGTCTCCATCCACCCTCCCTGTTTTTGTTTTGGTGTTAATCTTGGTGGCTTTGAAACTGCCTGCCCCTCTTGTAAATTTGCACTTGGATACTCCTCCTGGGCCCATCTCATTTGCTCACTCAAAAAAAAAAATTGTTCTTCTTTTTTCTGCTTTTACTATATTTGTGTTTCTTCCTACTTTATTTTGCTTTTGTGTCATCTTAAAAGTACTCAATTGTATTTATTACTGCTTGGTGTAACTCATTCTAAGCCTTTTAGTTTAAGCACTTGGGCTTCAGACCAGTTGTTTTACATTAAGAAGGTTTGTGGTCTGCACTGTAGTGGCAGAACAAGTAGCTTACATCCTTCTAAGTTGGGAACTGCGGATGGAGGGCTCAGTGTCTGTTATTCTAAAAGTGTATTAGTTCTGGTTTAAGCACTTGGGCTTCAGGCCTGTTATTTTACATTAAGAGGGTTCGTGGTCTGCATTCTTGTGGGAGGAGAGGCTGGACTCTGCTCTTCTGAGCTGGGAATTTCTGGTTAAAGGCTTATAGTGCCTGCATATTTTAACTGCTTCTTACTGAAATTGGTACACCTTGCTTGCTGTAACATAGACTAGATCCAGGCCTGCTGAATCTAGCTTTGTTTGTATAACTTGAGCACTAATCCAGGCATTCTTTAAAGTATTCAGTTGTATTTATTACTGCTTGGTAGTAACTTGATTAAAGTGTAGCTATCATTCTAAGTCTTTTGGATTAAGCACTTGGGCTTCAGACCAGTTGTTTTACATTAGGAAGGTTTGTGGCCTGCACTGTAGTGGCAGGACAGGTAGCTTACATCCTTCTAAGTTGCGAACTGTTGATTGAGGGCTCAGTGTCTGTTATTCTAAAAGTGTATTAGTTCTGGTTTAAGCACTTGGGCTTCAGGCCAGTTATTTTACATTAAGAAGGTTCGTGGTCTGCATTCTTGTGGGAGGACAGGCTGGACTCTGCCATTCTGAGCTGGGAATTTCTGGTTAAAGGCTTATAGTGCCTGCATATTTGAACTGTTTCTTACTGAAATTGGTACACCTTGTTTGCTGTAGCATAGACTAGATCCAGGCCTGCTGAATCTAGCTTTGTTTGTATGCTTGTTGTTTGTCTGCTTGTTATTTCCCTGAAACACTAATTCCACCTAAAACACGGCTTTTCAGCACTTCTGTGGATCCCTAGTGATATCTGCATTGCTTACTGTACTTATTTCCTTGTTTCACTTGAAAAAAAGTTACTGTTTGTCATTTTTGCATTTAAGTTACCTGTAACACAGTCACAGGCTACACACTCAATTGCGCTAGCCTCCTCTGTGTATTTAAAGTAATTTAAGCTCTGCATTTCTGTTTCTGAAAAAAAAAAAAAACACAAATAAATTCCTTGTTTTCCCGCCTTTTTGATCTAGTCTAGTCCAGTTTTCAGTCTTTGCTGAATCCAGGACTGTGGTAAAGGTTCCTGTATTGCCCATATCATACTTATTTAGTTAGGTGGCTTCCTTGTTCACTGTGAGAGAGGCAACTCTGAGCAGCCTATCTGTCCCTGTAGGAGTGGTCCCAGCCCAGCAACTTGTAGCTCATTGGCCATTTTGGGCTAATTTCTATCCTTTTTGATCTCCCTGGTATAAAAACCGCTTAGTGCAGTTTTGCGCTTGTATACAGCTCAGCAAGCACCTTGTGGTGCCCTGCAGAGTCCTACAAGCGGCCGAGAGGCAAAAGAGAGACTTTGGACTTGATTAAGTATTGTTTTTGCTTGTTGTTTCCCTGAAACGCTAATTCCGCCTAAAACGCGGCTTTTCAGTGCTTCTGTGGATCCCTAGTGATATCTGCATTGCTTACTGTACTTATTTCTTTGTTGCACTTGAAAAAAAGTTGCTGTTTGTTGTTTTTGCATTTAAGTTACCTGTAACACAGTCGCAGGCTACACACTCAAGTGTGCTAGCCTCCTCTGTGTATTTAAAGTAATTTAAGCTTTGCATTTCTGTTTCTAAAAAAAAAGAATTCCTTTTTTTCCCGCCTTTCTGAACTAAAGGCTTATAGTGCCTGCATATTTGAACTGTTTCTTACTGAAATTGGTACACCTTGTTTGTTGTAGCATAGACTAGATCCAGGCCTGCTGAATCTAGCTTTGTTAGTATGCTTGTTGTTTGTCTGCTTGTTATTTCCCTGAAACACTAATTCCACCTAAAACGCGGCTTTTCAGCACTTCTGTGGATCCCTAGTGATATCTGCATTGCTTACTGTACTTATTTCCTTGTTTCACTTGAAAAAAAGTTACTGTTTGTCATTTTGTTACCTGTAACACAGTCACAGGCTACACACTCAATTGCGCTAGCCTCCTCTGTGTATTTAAAGTAATTTAAGCTCTGCATTTCTGTTTCTGAAAAAAAAAAAAAAACACAAATAAATTCCTTATTTCCCGCCTTTTTGATCTAGTCTAGTCCAGTTTTCAGGCTTTGCTGAATCCAGGACTGTGGTAAAGGTTCCTGTGTTGCCCATATCATACTTGGATAATTAGGTGGCTTCCTTGTTCACTGTGAGAGAGGGAACTCTGAGCAGCCTATCTGTCCCTGTAGGAGTGGTCCAAGCCCAGCAACTTGTAGCTCATTGGCCATTTTGGGCTAATTTCTATCCTTTTTGATCTCCCTGGTATAAAAACCGCTTAGCGCAGGTTTGCGCACTGCGCAGCACTGTTTAGCTGCAGTTAAACTATTCCAGGCTCCATGAAGTCTGCACTTCAGTTTTTCCCTTGAAACTTGAAACATTTCAACCCAGCACTAGAAATAAGGCAATTTAAGACCGGCACTTACTAAAACTCATTAAAACTAGCACTAGCTTACAGCTTGCACTTCAGCCCTATACTCAGGAAGTATAAGGCTCTTTATTCATCCAGTCAGCAATACAGTCCCAACCATCTATTCAGGCATGTTCAAGGGACAGCTTCAGGTGTGCTCTCTGGTCCAGCTGGTGAATCTGGGCATCCTCAGGCAAGGTTACAATTGCCTCATGTACACAGACAACCCCCTCCTCCTCCCAACCAACACAAACATATGTGAGAGATGCAGCTACACAGCCAAACTGGAGGCTAAGCTCTCTCAACCCACGACTGGATCAACCAGTCACAAGGAGAAGGGCAACACTAGCACCACATTACCAGACTCACATACACCAGCCATAGCTGCACCAGAAAACAACTCTCAGAAACATGCAAAAACATACTCGGAGGCTCTAAATAAGAACCTGCCTAAACAACAGAGACCTCCTAAGCATACACCCAAGCAACCCCCACCCCACAACAGAAACCAGGTAACACATACATCACAACATCAGTGTGCCAAGCAAAAACAGCCCCTAAGGCTAAATAACACACCTAACACACTAGTAATTGGTGATTCTATCATCAGGCACACAGACGTCTCACTCACTAGACTGAACAAGGAGAAGGTTACCATAAGCTGCCTGTCAGGTGCCAGAATCCGCCACATAACACATGCACTCAGGTCACTCCACAACAAGTACAAATATGACTCTATCATTGTACATGTTGGCGTAAATGACCTGAGACATACCTCCCTGGACTACATGAAAAGAGATATGGAGGAGCTCTCTGACCATGTAGCCCAGGCTGGTATGACTCTGACTCTGAGTAGCATCCTGCCCTCACCCAAAATGATGCCAGCATACGAAGAAAAAAATATCAGTTTCAACAATTGGTTAAACTACTGGTGTCATTCAAAGGGGATCCAGTACTTGTCAGCCTGGGATGACATGCTTGACAAGCCATGTTGCTTTGCCAGAGACGGCTTGCACCTGTCGCCCCTGGGCTTTCAAATACTGGCCAAGTCTCTTGCCCCCCCAATACTGCCTTTTTTAGGCAAGGCTCAAAAGACAAACCCACCTCCATAAACAACGATAATAAACAAAAACTGAGGGTAATGCTGCTCAACGCCAGAAGTCTAAACCTCAAAATGCACTCACTCAAGGCTCTCCTTAGTATGGAAGAAATCGACGTATGTGCAGTGACAGAAACCTGGTTCAAGGCTCCAGAGAGCACCCCAGCACTACCAGGCTATAACTCCTACCATACCTTTAGGTCCCAAAACCAGGACCAGAACACAAAAGGAGGGGGTGTGTCCATATTCATCAAATATACACACACCTCCAGGTTAGTAGCACAGCACACGGAATCTGAGACCATCCAAGTGCAATTGACAGCGGGTAAATTGACTGTTCAATTTATAGCTTGCTACAGATCTCCCACCTTGTCTCATGACCCTCACACAGCATTTCTGAGAACATTAGAAAGTATGAAGATTCTACCCAACACCATGCTACTATCCAAACATTGACTGGGAAAACTACTCAAGCTCAAACGCCCTAGCCCAATGCTTCCTTGAGTTTATAAACTCAAACTCCCTTGAATAGCTGGTCACCACTCCCACAAGAAGTGACAACATAATGGACCTGGTCATCACCAACATGGGGAACCTATGTTCCACACCTAAGGTAGACTCCTCATTGGTAAGATCAGATCACAAACTAATCACACTGGACATCCAAATCCTGCCCCCCCCCAGTCAAGGAAATCAAGGTAAAAAACTTCTCTAAAGCCAACTTCACACTCCTCAAGACCAAAGTGGGAAGTTTCAAAGCTCCCAATCAAATGGAAAATGATGACCCATCGGCAGAATCCTTTACAAGTGCATTCTATGAACACCTTCAAGAATGCATGGACTGAGCCATCCCAAGTAAAACCAAGACCAACTCCTCAAAAAAGAGGAAGCCAGTCTGGTGGACCCCGGCCATAAATAAACTTTACAACAGAAGGAGGAAACTCCTGCAAGATAGAACAAAATCCCAAAATAAGAAGGCATCTCTGATTAACATCAGTAAAAAACTGCGCTCCCTCATTAAATCATCCAAGGCCAACTTCGAAAGAAAAGTAGCCAATGACTCTAAGGCTAACCACAAGACCTTCTTTAACTATGTCAAGAGTCTAGGGGCAAACTCTCAGATATGCTCCGAGCTAGTGCATAATGGCCATAAATACACTGAACCAACTGACATTGCCAACATCCTGGCTGACAAGTTCAGTGCAAACTTCACCCCCCCCTCTCCACCAAAGGGGCTAGCACCCATCCAAGAAGAATGTGGCACTCCAGATATCTCAGACAAACAAGTAAAGACAGCCCTTGCAAAGGCCAAAAACACAGCATCAATGGGACCAGATGCTATCCCAGGTTGTGTCTTACACGAGCTTCAAAATGAACTAACCCCTCATCTCAAATCACTATTCAAACTCAGCCTCTCTACAGGCTATGTACCCAAAGTATGGCGTACAGCAACAGTCGTACCACTCCACAAAGGTGGTGCCACAACTGACCCTGGGAACTATCGCCCTATAAGCTTGACTAGCTTGGTCTGCAAAGCCATGGAATGCATTATCATGGAGCTCATTAACAGGGACATTGAGAACCTCCAGACACTGGACCCCACCCAGTTTGGCTTTGTTAAAGGCAGATCTTGCCTCCTGAACTTGGTCAATTTCTTTGAAACAGTCACCAAGGCCATAGATGAAGGGAAGGTGGTCCACACAGCATATCTGGACCTCATTAAGGCGTTTGACACCATCCCACACTCAGGAATTATAGACAACCCCTATGTCACGAGACAGGTTGCCAATTGGCTCTCAGACAGAACCCACATGGTAAGAGTGGCAGGCGCCATGTCTGACTCTAAACCAGTCATAAGCGGAGTCCCACAGGGCTCAGTCCTGGGACCCCTCCTGTTCGGTATATATTTCTCTGAAGTACAGGCAAAGGCGGAGGGACTGTGGCTAACCAAGTTCGCAGATGACTGTAAATTGGGTGCAATAATTGACTCTCCAGCTGACACAGACATCCTGCAAAAGGGTCTCACAGAGACAAACACCTGGTGTCAAAGTCACGGCCTCAAGCTAAATGCCAAAAAATGCATAGTAATCCCATTTGGGAAAAACAAAGTACCTACAAACTACCACATAGATGGGAATCCACTAAGTACAGAAGAAGTAATTAGGGACCTGGGTACCCAAGTAGATAGCATGCTCTCCTTTGATAACCACACAGCCAAAAGAGTCAGGAAATCCTTCTATGTGGCACACCTGATCACAAAGGGTTTCTCATCCAGATCCAAGGAGGTGATTGTGCCCCTTTACTCCTCACTCATTAGGCCCATAATAGAGTACAATGCCCCATTTGGGATGTACCTCACTAGACACCTGCAACAACTAGAAAGACCACAGAAGTACCTCACTAAGAGGATTAAGGGCCTTAAACAATTACCCTATGAAGCACAACTAAAAAAGCTCCAGCTCTTCTCAGTTGCTTACCATCTGCTCAGAGGTGACCTGTGCCTGACCTATAGGGCCATGTCAAACCCTGAACTAATGGACATGCTTCACTTCAAAAAAAACGAGATCCCTCAGAACCACTCATTCTAGCGACTTGAACCTATGTACAACAATAAACAGGACATGCTGGAGGGATAGATTCCTGTCCCAGCGACTCCCCTCACTCTGGAATAGAATCCCAATCCATATTCGACAGAGCTCCTCTCTGACCCTCTTCAAGAGAAATCTTGATGAGTGGATGGGTAATTGTAAGTTCTACCCTGGGATCACTTCAGGAGCCCTGTTGACAGAGGCCCAGGTTACTAATTTGGGGAGGCGAAAGCCATCACTCTGTGGCTAGGCTTATAAATGCCCATGGGCAGATAGCCTAGTACTTACCTATAAACCTATGAACCTATGTAAAAGTACAAAAACTGCATGTTACTGAACTGTACCGATAACTATAGTTTAGCATATACTTTGTATATTTCTTATTTATATTCCTGTAAATATAAAAACTATGTTACTGAACTGTACATATAACTATGTTTTAGCATATAATTTTGTATATTTCTTATCTTGCTGTCTGTAAATGTTTAAATGTGTTTTGTTATTATTTGTTTGCCTGGAGCTTTTCTTTGTTAGCCATCACTGAAAAAGTGTTTCTTTTCCAGTTGGATTATCCTGGTCAACAAATGGAATAAATGAATAAAATAAATAAATATCTAGCCAGGGAAGTATTCTTAGTTTTTGTTCCTGACTGTTCTTGCTGGGCCATATTTTCCTAGGATGGCTGAAAGGATTTCATTGAGACAGCCTACTGCCTTATAAATAAAGCCATGTATTTGAACAATTTGCAGTTTTCTGATGCAGGTTCATGTTTCAACTGTTGCATGGGGAGTATATTCCAGTTCCTTAGGACAATGGTTTTATGTAGTATGAGAGGAGGTTTTGGGATTAAGATCACTGTGGATATTTGGCAGTATGTCATCTGAGAGAGAAAGAGAAGGTTGGATGATGTGGGGATAGTGAATCAGGAAGTGCAACAGATTAGCAAGGAGGAAGTAAGTACAGCTATGAAGAGAATGAAAAATGGAAAGGCTGTTGTCCAGATGACATACCTGTAGAAGCATGGGGGTGTTTAGGAGAGATGGCAGTGGAATTTTTAACCAGATTGTTTAATGAAATCTTGGAAAGTGAGTGGTTGTCTGAGGAGTGGATAAGTATATTGGCACTGATTTTTAAGAATAAGGGTGATGTGCAGAGCTGTAGTAACTACAGTGGGATAAAACTGATCAGTCAGAGCATGAAGTTATGGGAAAGAGTAGTGGAAGCTAGGTTAAGAAGGGAGGTGATGATTAGTGAACAGCAGTATGGTTTCATACAGGGAAAGACCACTACAGATGCAATGTTTGCTCTGAGAGTGTTGATGAAGAAGCACAGAGAAGGTCATAAGGAGTTGCATTGTGTCTTTGTGGACTTAGAGAAAGCATATGACAGGGTGCCTAGAGAGGAGTTGTGGTATTGTATGAGGAAGTCGGGAGTGACAGAGAAGTATGTATGAGTGGTACAGGATATGTATGAGGTAGTGTGACAATGGTGAGGTCTGCAGTAGGAGTGACAGATGCATTTAAGGTGGAGGTAGGATTACATCAAGGATCAGCTCTGAGCCCTTTTTTATTTGCAAAGGTGATGGACAGGTTGACAGACAAGATCAGACAGGACTCCCCGTGGACTATGATGTTTGCCGATGACATTGTGATCTGTAGTGAGAGTAGGGAACAGGTGGAGGAGACCCTGGGGAGATGGAGATATGCTCTAGAGAGAAGAGGAATGAAGGTCAGCAGGACTAAGATAGAATATGTGTGTGAATGAGAGGGAGGATAGAGGAATGGTGAGGATGCAAGGAGTAGAGGTGGCGAAGGTGGATGAGTTTAAATACTTGAGGTCAATAGTTCAGAGTAACGGTGAGTGTGGAAGAGAGGTGAAGAAGAGAGTACAGGCATGGTGGAGAAGAGTGTCAGGAGTAATTTGTGACAGACGAGTACCAGTAAGAGTGAAAGGGAAGGCCTACAAGAAGGTAGTAAGACCAGCTATGTTATATAGGTTTAAGACAGTGGCATTGACAAAAAGGCAGGAGTCAGAGCTGGAGGTAGCAGAGTTAAAAATATTAAGATTTGAATTGGGTGTGACGAGGATGGACAGGATTAGGAATCAGTATATTGGAGGGTCAGCTCAGGTTGGACAGTTTGGAGACAAAGCCAGAGAGGCGAGATTGCATTGATTTGGACATGTGCTGAGGAGGGATGCTGGGTATATTGGGAAAAGGATGCTACGAATGGAGCTGCCAGGTAAGAGGAAAAGAGGAAGGCCTAAGATAAGGTTTATGGATGTGGTTAAAGAGGACATGCAGGTGGTTGGTGTGACAGAGCAAGATGCATAGGACAGGAAGAAATGGAAACAGATAATCCACTGTGGTGACCCCTAACAGGATCAGCCAAAAGAGGAAGTGGCCATTTGGCAGTATGTGGAGTTAATTATGTTTTATGGCCATTTTGGAAGAACCAAAATCAAAATATGCTCAATGTGAGTTTTAGGACATGTTTTATTAATTGTGAGAATTCTGGTGGTTGATGTGAAACCCGAGGTTTAAGTGTTTTGAGACCAATGTATGCTGAAGTCACAGAGTAATAGATGTTCAACATCTTTAGTGGATCAGATCCAGAGTAATATGCTTGGTTAAGTTGTTAGCAGGTTTAAGCTGAAGGTGGATGAGAGTGATATGCAGTTGTTTGGTGTTAAAGTATAACTATTAGTATAAGTGCTTCAGTACCTGTAATACTGCATGGCTGTTTAGGGTGTATGTGGCCTTGGTGCTATATTCATCCATGATAAGGATACTGCTTTTTTTAACAGCATGGTCATCTAAAGTTATTGTAGCTATGAAGCTAGGAGGGAATATCTCAGAGCCAGTGATAAGTGGATTAAGACATGTTTCCCTGATAGCTAAAATGTGTGGGTTATATTGTCATAGTCATATGTTTAGTAGATATATTTCATTACAAACCCTTCTTATGTTCATATGCATTACTTTTAGCCCCTTGGTATACTGCCATTGCCCTGTGATGGGTGGTGAATTGTGTGAATCTATGCTGTTGGAGGGAGAGAATAGCCTTGTGTTTAGTAAAATGTCACCTAAACATAATAGGAGGTATAGTGCTAAAATTAGCAGATGGTAAAGTTTATATGATCAAGAGTGGAGTAATATAAGAAATCATATTAGATGATGCATATGCTTGTTAGATAATAGAGGGAGGTGTTTTAATAGTGTATTGTAGTACTGTACAAGACTGATATGGATATGTACTGAGTGACTGCAATATTTGTGTTGAAAATAAAGATTTGGTTGGGAAACATATGTATGTATGTGTTATGGTATCAATGGCAAAAGTTAGTAGGAATAATGCACTAATTGCTATATAGTAATAGTTATTTGGATGGTATGCGATGGGGGTAGTAGATGTAATCATCATCTGAATATGATTGGATGTTTAAGGGAGTGTTAAACATTTGAATGTATTGTCTGCCCATCATAATTTGGTTAAAATGTACAGGAGGTAGCAATGTATATGTTATTGTAGCTGTTAAAGTGATTGCTCAAACTGTTGCTTAATGATAAATGTTAGGAACGTAACATTTGTTACTTTAGGGAGGAGGTAGCTTCTAAATTTTTTGTAGACATAGTTCCAATATTATAGATGCAACAATTCAGAAGTAGCTGTGGAAATGTGGGTAGTAGGGCAGCAAAGCAGGTTACATCTTGTGTCAGACGGTTACAACTTCTGTTTGCTTGCACCTGTGCAGAGTTGATCTGAGCAGAAGATCATCTGATGGCAGTCACACCCTCAAAAAGTCAACCAAATTACCAATCAACATGCAGACAATCCATAACACCAGGGAATGTTTTATTATAATAATAGCAAAAGTAGCAATAAAAGCAATAAAATAGTGATTCAGGATAAGCACTTTCAGCTAAAGAGCTTCATCAGATCCTATTATACATCATACTATTTCCTCTTAAATCAAAAAAGTTCATTCACTCAGTATTCATTTCTGAGCCACCACCCTTGTAAAATCAGCATCAATGAAAGCATCAACAGCAAAATCCACAGCAGAGAAACAACAGGCTGCAGCAAACTGTAGTTTAAAGTCTTTTAATAACCTTTAAAACCCAATGTTTGTATCTTGATAAAGCCTGGTAGGAACCAGGCGAAAGCGCTTGAGATATTCGATGTTTTTTGGGTTTTAAAGGTTTTTAAAGACTTTAAACTACAGTTTGCTGCAGCCTGTTGTTTCTCTGCTGTGGACTTTGCTGTTGGTGTTTGTATTCGTTTCTGAGAGACTTGTTAAGGTTTTTATCAATGAAAGCATGCCAACCAATCAAAAGTCATCTTGGTAGCCGCTGCCCTTTTAGAATCGGCTTCAATGGAATCATACCATTAAGCCCAGGTGGGCGGTCCGCACTCATATCTGCTATCCATTTGATCTCAATAGTTTTAGTTTTATTCTGTATATCACCAGCATGCTGATCTTCCAAAACAATCTCCAGTGCCATAAATGAAAATGTATGTCCTGTATTGCTCATGGTGTGCTGTGAAAGTGCATTAGTTTTAATGTTATTCTTAATATCATTCAAATGAACCCATGGCATATCTTTCCACATATTCTTAAGAGCCAGTTTCTTCATATGTCAAGATTATGCACCAATGATGCGATATTTGAATATGAAACAAAACTCATACAAAACTTCTATGATGGAGGTTGCAAAGATAAGGATATTCAATTGGATACTGCGGAAATGAATGAATTAAGAAAAACTAGGGGACGACCTTATTTTTCAAATCGGGTTGTGACAGGAGTGAATAATAGAGAAGTTGAACAGTTTGAAGGAGACAAACGTCTTCGATGTCTCCTTACCTACAGTTCTGATACGTTTCAGATCTGTGAAATTATCAGGAAAAAATGGTCAGTTTTAACAGTGGATGAGAATCTGAAATGTATAATTGGAGAGACACCTAGTTTTTGCTTTAAAAATAAAAAGAATCTAAAAAGATTACTTTGTTATAAAGGTGGGACAATGAATCAAACTGTTATTTCAAGGAAGGGCATGTTTGCATATGGTAGAAGTAAAGCTAGTGCATACATTAATTCTACCAATCCACTTGTACATTATATTACGAACAGGAAATATTGGTTGAATAAATATGCTGATTGTAACAGCAATAATATTGTATATGTTGCCACATATATCTATTTCTCTGGATTTTATGTTTGCAAGATAAATAGATCTTTTAAAGAAAGAATTCTTCATCTGATTGGTTGGCATGCTTTCGCTGATGCTGATTTTATGAGGGTGGCGGCTCAGAAATGAATGCTGATTGGATGAACTTTTTTTAATTTAAGAGGAAATTATATGATGTATAACAGGATCTGGTAAAGGCCTTTGGTTGAAAGCGCTTATCCGGAATCACTATTTTATTGCTTCTTTTGCTATTATTTATTTGTTTAATATTTGTTTACCGGGAAAGCCGGACTTGAAACAAAGCCAATTTACAGCGGAGGCCCGGGGAGAAACGCTCCAGATGCATGTTTTTGTAATGTGGCAGGAAACCTGAATAACCGGAGAAAACCCACACAAACACAGGGAGGATATGCAGGCTCCACACAGAAGGCAGCCCAGCCAAGAATCGAACTGGAGAGCCTCTTGCTGTGAGGCAACAATGCTACCACTGCACCGTTATTGTAATAAAATGTTCCTGTGGTGGTATATGTGATTGGTTTGTTTGTACATAGTCACTTTTTGAATCGGGTTACCTTCAGCAACTTATAGGAGTTGGTATTTTCTTTATGTCTTTTTAAATTACCAATTCAAGGTCTAGCCTTCAAGAAACCATACTATCTAGATTTAATTATTTGCAAATTAAACATTTTACTGTTAATGAGATTAAGATCTGCTTCATGATTTTGTAAATAATTTTTGTGAGACTAATGGTGAAAATGTCTAGGGTCAATTGCTACATCCATATGTATAGGACCTTATCTAGGGGTACCACAACCACTGTTCTCCAAAACTCAGAGACATACTTTGTAAAGGGACTCAGATTCAAAAGCTTAAGGAGGGGTCATCAATAGCATACTTTGTACTAACAAAATAGTAGGCTATATACTGTGTGAGTGCATGAAGCTGTTATTTTAATTTTTACACTTATTTCCAGGATATGGTCCATAATGAGAATAGGTGGAGCAGTGTTAACAGTCAAGGGGGGAACACTGGGATGTGAGGGACAGGAACATTTTGAGCTAACCGTACCAGCCAAGATGTTTGCTTTAGCATTGTTATTACAATAGATAAAGCCATTTGCATTGAATTAGATGTAGTTCTAGGCATTACATGTAATACTCCTAGTATAGGTGACAAAAAAGCCTTGTGATAATCCTGTGAAGAGTTAACTGCCTTCAGGTCATATTCAGCCTTACTCTTCCTAATGATGTTTTTAAAATCAGTGCAAGGCTTAATACCACTGCATTAATAACTGACTCATTCACTGTCATCACTAGTGAAGGATTTTTGTGGATGCTGCATTAATGATCGAGATTATGCTATCTTGGGGATTTCCCTTTTCCCTGAGAGAGTATGATCCTGGAATTGGTAAATGTATGTAGCAAGGAGTGTGAGGGTGAAGCTCTCCTAAAAGCTTTTGATGTGTGTGATTTGTTAATTTCATACATGCTTAATTTTTGTGTGCTTCTGAGGATTTTTGACTGCTATTTTGTAAGATGATCCCAAATCCATCAGACTTTCATTAGGAGGCTTTTTAAGATTCCAGAACACGTTTATATTACTCCTTCAATCTGCTGGTGGAAATGTTTATACGAATTATATAATTTTTTTTCTCCTTTTTATGAAGTTTACTATTTGAGAGTTCTACCACAGAGGTTTAGTTTACCTCTGAATTTCCCACCACACTGATTTCTAATAGGTACTGCATTCATATATATATATATATATATATATATATATATATATATATATATATATATATGGGTCTGCAGTAAAAGACCGAAAATCCACTTGTTCGAAAACGAACAGTGGATTCTCGGTTATGTGAAAGTGCACTTCCGTCAAGTACAGTTCGTTAAGGAACACAGGAGCTGAAGCACACTACTGTGGGGAAAGGTAATTTATTTGTTTCCCCACTGTAGTGTGATCTCGGAGTTGGTATATTTAAGTAGGGGTGTGTGTGGGGGGCACATTGCAGGGGGTCTTGCCCCCCCTGCAAAAACAATGTTTCTCTGTTCTTTATCGGTTCATTGAACCGATGTGTGTGGAAGTGCACTTTGGCATAACCGTGGGTCTGCTGTTTATTTTCGAAAAAGTGAGTTTTCGATTATATACAGTAGACCCATATATATATATATATATATATATATATATATATATATATAGTGTATATGCACACACATATATGTGTATGTGTATGTATATATATATATATATATATATATATATATATATATATATATATATATATATATACATACATACATACACACACATATACAAGGACAATGCAAACAAAGTACAGTTAGCACAGCAAGACTCCAACACGCTCAGTCAGCTCAGCGCTATGAAGTACTGGTCAACGTTTCTAAGCTCTTCATATAACAGGCAAATACCTACCTAAAGGCAAAAAGCACTGATCAGCAACAAACACCCAATTAGAAAAAAATCTCAGTACAAAGTTCAGACAAGCAGAGATGGAGCTATTCCTTTTCTCCATAGTCACAACAACCACAACCACCAGGCCCAAAGTCAACAAAAGTCAATGCTAATTCACTCACCTACTGTCTGGTCAAAACCTAGATGAAATATGGTCGATAGTTAACTTTAAAATCCAGTTAGATGAACCATGAAATCAAGGACATGTCCCATGATGTATTCTATTTCCCTTTATAAAGCCAGCAACTTCTACACACTTACAAAAGAAGATCAGATTAAGGAATGTCAAGGAACATTTAAACTTTGCCAGCTTTTCAAGCAGTGTTTGTATTACAAGGAATCTGCTTAAAAACACATCTGTTAAAAAATTCCAAACAATGAACCAGCATACTACATATACGGTCTAGGCCATGTGTTCTGAAACTACTGCCATGGGTGTTCAGGTGTCGCCTTTGGTAATTTACTACTGGACTGACACTTGTCACACATCTTCACTTTATTTCCCACTTCTTGATCCATGCCAGGACATCACACATAAGATGTAGTATTGCTTTCTTTTTAACTCTGGACATTCTAGGATTAGCTTTCTGTAACATTTTTAATACAGAATGACCTTGTGGAGAGACTATGACTCTAACCCACCCCACTGTTGCATACATGTTCAGTGTGTTATTACAGACCAGCCTTTCAATACAGGTTCAACACCTTTTGACAAAATTACATCTCTTGCTGTCCAGTAATTAATTTATTAATTATCCATTGATTTTTTTTTTCTCTTTGATACAATATGTCATTGTCTGATCAAGTGTTTCCAGTCTGTAGGCTTTTCCTTGAAATAAATGACCTCCTTAGTACGTCAGTTTTGACATATTTGCCATGAATATAGACAGTCTTAAACTCATATGCCCTCAGCAGCACTGTCCAACACTGTAGTCTTGGTGAAGCCATTTATGAACCATTTTACAGAACAGATTTCCTTTCATAAAAGATTACATCCCACAACACTGTCAAATAGAAAATTACATCTACAATCTCTAAAACTGAAAACATTACAAATTTAAAAAAAGCAGCACACAAAGGGTTGCAAACCCCACAAAGTCTTCTTTTCCCCTTCACCTTGTACCTTTACTGGAGGGGCAAGTCACCTTTGATATCTAGGAGATCACACTAACTCAGAAAAAAGGGAAAAATTATGAAAATAGATGAAAAACTCACATTCTTCCTCTTTTCTGAGTGTAATATACCACTCATCGTATGATCAGATCAGCACCAACGTACCCTTAACTTGACACACAGTAAGAATAATCTTCCTGCCATGAAGTTCTGAGGATTATTGCAATAGAACTTGACAATCAGTTGTTTTTTTCACAGACCATCTTGTCTTTGCATGCTGTAGATATATGCTGTAGTATATAGTGGCATTGCAGTGGACTGGAGTGCCATCCATTGCAATGGATTGAATTTCCAGCCATTGCAGTGGACTGGAGTGCCGCCCTTTGTCCAGGATGGGAGAGCTGGTGTTGGCAACTCATTCCCATCCTCCTCTGCTGGCTCCTCCAACATGCAGATTACAGATCAATCCCAGATGACCTGAGTCATTCTCAGGCTTTATTTCTCCGCACCATGGAATCGTCCTGCAATCAGGCATTGTGGGTTAAAGCACAGCCCCTACATAAATTGAAGCACACAGAATAGGATCAGGTCTTCATCCACTTTGTAGTGAATAAGCAAATTGATGCATTTCTGTTGTGTTCAACTTCTAAAATGATATTTCCTGTGATTTCCCCAAGTCTATAGTGCATATCTGTATAACAAATAATGAAAAAAGTTTAATAACGTTAGATTTGTCAATAACTCTTTCTATTAATTAAATGAATGAAAGTATGCTTTCAAGTCAGTAACATCTGAAGGAAATAGACCCTCCACTATAGCTTTCAGATTGGTATCTACAAGATATAAGCTATATGTTTCAATGGGTCTATATTATGAGATCGATGTCACCTTTCTTCGGACGCGTAATATTCAAATCAAAAACACTAAACCGAGAACGGCTATGTCCGCAAATTTTTCCCTAGGAAAAAAATTCACGAGGCCACAAACAAACAACACAAACTTCACAATCCTAATCAAGTGGGGGGCTTTGTCACCCACACTCCCCCTAACTAAATATATCAACTCGCTCAACGCTGGGGAAAAGGGCAAACTGCGAGAATGGCCAACTGAATTTTTTCCCTAGGAAAAATTTGCGGACATGGCTGTTCACGGTTTAGTGTTTTCGATGTTTTGGGTTTGAATATTAAGCATTCGAAGAAAAGTGTCTTTGATCACGTAATAGGGAACCATTTCAACTACATTCATTCATTCATTTGTATTAACTGCTTATCCATTTCTGGGTAGAATGAGTGAGAATGTATCCTGGCAGACAATGGACTTAAAGCAAGAGGTCTCTGCTGGACATGATGCCAGTCTGTCACAGGACACATTAAGACACACTAACACAGGCAT